>NC_143559.1:67381428-67687142 GCF_054136105.1 Typopeltis vanoorti
ATAAACACTGTTACTAAACACGGAATTATTTATTATGTGGGATTACCATTTAATCTAACCTGCTCCCACATGAGCACTGGTATTTCTATGTAATTCAAAAAATTAGGTCAGAAGATTGATTCCCAGATTGGAGGAGAGCTTTCATTTTGCTATACTATAAAAAAAAAATTAATATTAATAATAAATGCAGGAATTAAAGGAATTTCTTTATTGAGTGTCATGAGTAAAATCTATGTAATTCATAACTGGGTGAAAGAAGGCTACGAAAAAATTGTTCAAGGTAAATTTGTGTTCCAGGCCAAATAGTGGTTGTCAGAACCAGATTTTCATCTTTAGATAAATACTTTGAAAAGTCAGCAGCATATATTAGATATTTCTATATAAGTTTGATAGAGCATAAAAAAAGCATATAGAGTACTTTCACAAAAATAAAATTGTGGTGTATGTAGGTCCATATAAAGCAGAGACCATGCTTATACTCGAGTGCACTGTCAGTAGTACTTCACCTTTTAAGGATTTCTGAAAAGATGGTTTGATGTTAAATTAAGCAAGGCAAGATTGCACATGATCTATATTGCCATTTGTAATCTAGATGAAACAATATTTTAAGGAAAGTAGCATTATATTTTATATCAGAATCTGGTGTATTGTGTTCAGTTCTTTACTTAGTGTGCTGATGATATCCTCTTAAATCTTTCTTCATAAAGATTTCAAAGAAATCTTTATGAAGAAAGAAATCAAAACTATGAAAATAAGCAAAAAAAGCATCAACTCTGTTCTTAGCAGTGAAATATTTCATCCATTTAGGTATAATGTTTAAAGCAGAAAATTAAATTTGGAAATAGAATAAGCATATGACAGAAAATCAGTTAAAATTATTGTTGTTGAGTTCTCTCAAGAGAAAAATTGACCATTCTCTTTTGAGAGAAATCAGTCAAAACCAAACTAGCAGTACTTATGACAGCATCCAAGCCAGATTATGTAGAACTGAGAGTTAAGTTAGAAACAAAACATTTGATCAAAGATTGAAGACAACAGGTGTAAGAGTTCTTAGAAAAAATTAGGGAAGTGAACAGATGATTTCATTGGCAGAACTATATTAAAAATGAACATTTTAGACAGGAGTTAGACATTAGTATCACTAATGTGAGCAAAGCTGATCTTTAATGCTATGATCACTTGCACTGAATAACAGATGAAAGATATTGTTATTATGTGACACCTCCAGGGAGTGAAAAGACTCATCGAGGGAGAATGTGCCAACACCATCGAACGATTGTCCCCTTTCTAAGTAATAGACCACAATCTTCACCTGCTGTAATTTGAAAGGAGAATTTCAGGGAAAAAGTATTGTGAGCCCTGAAAACTTCCAAAATAATAAATAAATAAATAAATAAATAAAGCAATGTAAGTTTCAGATTTTGAAGTGATGCTATTTTAAGTATTGGTAGTGTATTGTGCGGATAATAAAATCAATATGGATCCAGTATGTTTTTCAGGGTGACAATTTAGTAAGTAGAAAATTACAAATTCAACATAAAAAATTTTAAATGTCTACTAACAAAGGCATTTATTGCTTTCAAAGTTGTTCAACTATTCTTCCTCTCCATAGTCTGTGCTCTTCAAACCCCTTAAACTTCATCATGATCATTTCTGTCAAACAGACACTTGATCTAGTTGTTGGTAAAACTTGAAGCTTCATTGTAAAGTTAGCAACTGGATTTTTGTCAATATCATTCATGGGTCATCTTTTTGTACTGTCTACTGTGTTAGAGATATGGGGGGGCAAAGCCCCCCTTTAGAGATATCACAATTTTTAAGGAGAACCGGCCTACCAGTCAAACACTCGGGGGGGGGGGGGGCAGAGCCCCTTTTGAAAACTCGACACTCAGGGTGGTCTCCAGAATTCAAGGAAAACCGGCCTACCAGTCTGGAACTCGGGGGATGCCAGGGGCGAACCCCCTTTTGAAGACTCGACACTCAGGGGCTACCCAAGTGTCGAGTCTTCAAAATTCAAGTCATCAGAATTCAAGGAGAACCGGTTTACCAGTCTGGAACTCAGGGGGTTGGGTGCCATAGGCTTCGGGGGGGGGACGATTTCCCCTAGTATTATATATTGTATGTTCTAGTATCATCTGTATTAGCTGCAAGTTCTGCCTCATTTCATATACTTTCAATAAACTCTCTTATCTTATTTTGCATTTTACTTAATCTCTTTATGTATTTCTTTATATTTCTCTTGTAAGTTGATGTTATTCTTATTTTGTATTATTTTTTTTTCTTTCTTCTTTTTTTTTTTTTTTGTTCAGTTTTGAGTTTTGTGTGTGAAGATATCCATTCCTTGTCTTTTCTTCTGTGCACTCCTAGTATTTTTTTTCTGCAGCTTCATGGTGTATGTTTTTAATACCTGTCGATATTTCTTCAGTGCTTCTGAATTCTTCCTTTTAAGGTTACACAGTGATCAGCATTCATATTTATGAATTTAGAGACACAAAACACATGTGTTGAAATGATTATTTTGCTTATTATTAGTAAAATAACACTTGCCATTTCTACCCCTGTATTGAGGTCATCATAAGAAAGATACATGTGTGTAGGAAACCAAGCTACATGCTCTTGCACTCTATAAAGGTAAATTAAATGTACACTGTTAATTGATCTTTTCTTAGCCTGACCTCTAGTGATAAAAAAAAATTAATAAATAAAATAAATAAAAAACTACAATAAACTCTGCTAAAGTTTCCTGTACTGAGATTCTTCTGGATTTGTATATTTCAGATTGTTATACTAAGATTTTCTTCTGGACTTGTACAGTTCAAGTTGCTATTGAAAAAAAAAAAAACTTCACTGAGTCTTCTTGTATTGAGATTTTTCTTCGGCTTGTTCACCTGTATTAGCTGCAAGTTCTGCCTCATTTTATATCTGTACAAGTGCAGAAAAAAACCGTAGTATAACAATCTGAACTATACAAATCCAGAAGAATCTTAGTACAGGAGGACTTTAGTAGAGTTTATTATAGTTTTTTATTTATTTTATTAATTAATTAATTTATTTATTTTTTATCAATAGAGGTCAGGCTAAGAAAAAGATCAATTAACAGCGTAGATTTAATTTACCTTTATAAAGTGCAAGAGCATGTAGCTTGGTTTCTTATACATGTATCTTTCTGATGATGACCTCAATAGAGGGGGCGAATCAAGTATTATTTTGAAAGTTTATTTTGCACTAGGTTAGACTATAATAAATTTAGTTTAATCCTTTATCCCAGTGAGAGCTAACAAAGTTTGCACCTGAAAATATCTTCAGGACTGAATATATTATAGTTAGTACAACTTAGTACAAGAAGATAGTACAACACTATATTCAGTCCTGAAGATATTTTCAGGTGCAAACTTTGTTTGCTCTCACTGGGATAAAGGATTAAACTAAATTTATTACAAGTATTATTTTACTAATAATAAGTAAAATAATCATTTCAATATGTGTGTTTTGTGTCCCTAAATTCGTAAATATGAATTCTTCATGTTCATTCTGTCTGATCTGAGTCAGAACTTCATATCTATTGTTAACCTCTGCTGCATATTTTCTTTTAGTTTTCACATTTTTTTAGTTTGTTTTTGTTGTACATTCTGTTTTTGCCTATTTCTTTCTTTATGTTCATTAATCTTATTTTTATTTCTCTTCTTCTTCCCTTCACGTATTAGGCCTAGTGGCCTGTTACGGTTCTATCCTTTCTCCTATTACTAAAAAAATGGTGTTTATAAGCATCTGATATTCTCATTGATCTCACATTCAAAAGAGATCCTCTCCATTTTCTTTGTATCATTATAGGATCAATTTAGTTATACATTTTCCCATCTAGTGCTCTCCATGTTACTTTATATAGATATCACTATTACTAATTCATTTGGCATGCAGAAATCCAGTAACATCTCTCCATTTTCGTTTTATATTTCCTATACCTTCCTTTTCCATTATTATTATTATCCTAAGACCCCCCCCCCCATGGAGTCATGGACATATCTAGGAAGTCCCTTTTGTCATACACACTCATCATACTGTGCCCTAAACACATTCAAATTCTCTGCAGATACCATGCTCTCAGGCAATGCATTCCAATCATTCATAACTCTCTCTCTCTCTCTCTCTCCATGCAAGAAACATTCTTCTTGCTCACACCCTCCTTATACTTCATCTAGGGATAACCTCTTGTTCTCCCTCCCTCATCTTCCATCATTTTATGAAAAACTTCTTTAACATTAATCCTATAACAATCCCTTACTAACTTGTATATCTCTATCATATCACCCCTCTTCCTCCTATCCACTAGCTTGGAAATTGCAATTGCATCTTCTCATCTTTATATTCAATATTCCAGCGATAGAAACTACCTTAGTCAATCACCTCCTGGACTTTTCCAACATCTCTCTTCATCCTTTTCAAAACCAGGTGACCAAATCTGTGCACAGTATCCATATGTGGCCTAATCGGAGCCTTATACAATGGAACCAGAATCAAGATCTCTTAATCCCACCAAGAGTAAATTCAGCATCCCATCTTTGTTTTCCAGATTTTAAAATCTAACATTTTGCAACATTAAACTGGCATCTCCACTCCAGTGCATATTCACTCGGTCTATTCAAGTCTTTGTATGGCCACAACTTTTGCTCCGCTCCTCATAGTTCATCCCAACTTTGCATCATCTGTAACTGAATATCCCCATCCAAATCTTCCCTAATATCATTAACATACAGGTTATCAGCAATGGCTCTAAAACAGACCACTAGTGACTTTCCTCTTCTGGGATATTGCTCCCCATACACAACTTGTCGATGTCTATCAGACATCCAATCTCCAATCCAATGCTCTAGTCTAATATCCAACTCCATCTGCGCTAGTTTTATTATCAACTAGAGCAGATGGAGAATCTCTTATCATTTCTCTACCTGTACAATCATTTCCTATTTTTTTAGCATTTAGATTTCCTGTTATCATAATTATATCTATAAGATTTGTATCACCTATTGCTTTTGTAATATATCATAAAAATCATAATTTCTTTTTCATCTGCATTATTAGTTGTTGCATATACATTTATAATTGTAGTTTATAGCACCTTGAGTTAAATCATGCTCTTGTGCGTCTTTCTGTAATTGATTCCCATTCTGTCCTTGCAGCTCTTGCTTCACTGGACTTACTCGACATGATTATTGCCACTCCTTTTGCATGTGCACTATCTTCATCTTGATTTCCAGCATATATTATTGTTTCTCCTGAACTCAACTGGATCAATTCCCATCCATTCCATCTTATCTCTTGCTTATTCCCAATATTTCAAATTTGTAGTCCTTTCTTTAGGGTTACATGGTGATCAGCATTCATTTTAAAAAATGTATGGACTTTACAACCATGTTTAAAAAAAAAAAAAAAAAAAAAAAAAAAATTTAATTATCCCGACGTTTCGATCTTCACATCGAGATCATCATCTGGAGCATACATAAATATACAGGAAAAGCTGAATTACATCATTAACTGTAAGCTAGAGAAACAATGATTTGATCACATGTTATTCTACTGGCGTGACCTCTGGTGGAAAAAAAAATAAAATAAAATAAAAAATAAATTTTTACATCAAGCTAAATTCTATTTTTATAATGACAGGAATAAACATTCTTTTAGATGGTTTTCTTTCAGAAACAATTGGTGTCCTATTTTTAGTATTACAATTCTTATTTTTGATTTACAATACTGGATTTTCTACAGTCCTGTTTATAATTGTTCTTGGTGAGGAAGGTCGAATATATACCTTCCATATGTTTGGGATTTTTAAACCATCATTGTTGTTCCGATTGGGGTGGTTGCTAATAATCTCACAGTCTTCCTTGAATTTTCATTCATACCATGTTCTAGTGTGATGTAGACAGCTGGTGGTTTTCCAGTCAATTCTGTGTAAGGTATTCAGGGCATGATCAGAAAGGCCAGCTTCACCATAATTATTATATTTAATGTGTCGTTTATGTTCTTTTTGTCTAATAGGAATAGTGCATCCTGTTTCTCCTATATATGGTATGTTGCTAGTACAATAAATCCGGTATACTCCAGGGTGACCCACTCCCTCCACTAGCTCACCCTGGAATATACCGGATTCTGAACATTGTTGTTCAGATTGGAATATACCCAATCTGAACAATAACGATGGTTTAAAAATCCCAAACATATGGAAGGTATATATTCGACCTTCCTCACCAAGAACTATAAACAGGACTGTAGAAAATCCAGTATTGTAAATCAAAAATAAGAATTGTAATACTAAAAATAGGACACCAATTGTTTCTGAAAGAAAGCCTTCTAAAAGAATGTTTATTCCTGTCATTATAAAAATAGAATTTAGCTTGATGTAAAAATTTATTTTTTATTTTATTTTATTATTTTTTATTTTATTTTATTATTTTTTATTTTATTTTATGTTATTTTATTTTTTTTTCCCACCAGAGGTCATGCAGTAGAATAACATGTGATCAAATCATTGTTTCTCTGGCTTACAGTTAATGATGTAACTCAGCTTGTCATGTATATTTATGTACGCTCCAGATGATGATCTCGATGTGAAGATCGAAACATCGGGATAATTAAAAAAGTTTTCTTAACACAGTTGTAAATTCCATAAAATGTTTAAAATCAAATTTGTAGTCTTTAATTTCTTTGGCTGTATTGACTGCTTTTGATTGACATCTAGTTCATATTGTTCTTTTTGGTTCCAAATAATTTATTATTATTCAAGCCTCCATGGAGTCAAGAGACTCATCGTGGGAGGACCATCCTAGGAAACAAAGTCTACCACTCCTTGAACTCATTGATCATTCTTGCTCTCAATCCCGCCACTCTATCAGGCAATGCATTCCACGCTTCAATCACCCTCCATGCAAAGAAGCCACTCTCCACCCTCTTTCTCACAACTTCATTTCATAACTTCCAGAGATGGCCCCTTGTCATCGCTCCTTCCTACTGTTCCACCAATCGAAAGAACTACCCATTGTCAACCCTGTAACCACCTCTCAACAGTTTAAAAGTTCTTAATCATATCAACTCTCCTTCTATCTACCAAACTCTGCAGTCCACATTCCCTCAGCTGAGCCTCATAACTAACATTGCACAGTCCTGAAACCATCTTTGTTTTCTGCCTCTGTACCGTTTCATGTCACAGTTAATTTATCCTCTTCAAATCCTGGGGATCAAATTTGAGAACAGTAGTCTAAGTGTGGTCTGATCAGGGTCTTATATAATGGAACAATAACTCTTTTATCTCTACAGGTCAGTGTTCTTCTCAGTATTGCAGCTATCCTCTGAGTTACTTTCACCACTTTTGCAATAGCTGTCTGAATTTCAATTTTCTATCAATCATCACCTCCAGATCGCTTGTCTCCCCTACTTCTTCCAGTACAGCTCCTCCAATTGAGTATGCAGTCTCCCATCGATGTATCCCAGACTTCAAGGCTTTACATTTTGCTGCATTAAATCGACACTCCTGTTTATTTGCCCATCTGTCTAGATTATTCAAATCCTCTTGCAGGGCTGCTACATCTGCACTGTTACTAATAACCCTTTCCAGCTTCACATCATCTGCAAACAACTGAATATCCCCTTGCAATCCATTGACGATGTCATTGATATAAAGGTTAAACAATACAGGTCTCAGTACTGAGCCCAGTGGGACCTCACTTGTAACTTTCTGCCTCCTTGATATTCCCCACTGTACCCAACTCTCTGATACCTATCAGACAGCCAATCCAGAATCCAATTGACTAACTCAACATATAAACCCATGTGCTGCACCTTAAATATCAGCTTATCATGTGCCACCCTGTCAAAGGCCTTTGCAAAATCCAAAAAAAATAAAAATAGCAATATATGCCTTTCCCTTATCAACTGCTCTTGTCACTTTATTATAAAAGGCAATCATATTACTGAAGCAAGAGTGCCCCTTAACAAATCCATGTTGACTCTCTCAGATAACATTACCCTCATCTGCCCAATGCTGTATATGGGATTGGGCAGATGAGGGTAATGTTATCTGTGATGCTGAAATTTATCCAAGATCTTAACAACTACTGATGAAACACAAATTGTCTTATAGTTAGACACATCCAGTCTGCTACTGCCTTTATGCATTTAGTATTTTTCTTTTGGTTTTTGTGTCTTGTCTGAATTTTCTGTTGTATTCATCGGTTCCCTAGTTTCTCCATAAGAGCTTTTGCTAGAGAATGTCATTCTCAACAGTTTGTCTTCATTTAGTATTACATTTTTTTTGTCTCTTGGTTTCCATAGCAAAGCACTTTTTTACAAGGATGGGTTACTAGCCCTTTGCTTAGTCTCTCACCTATTTACCCAGGCTTGGGAGACCTGGATATCATTCTAATGTTCTTTCATTCTGCCTATGAGAGACTTCATACTTGCCCAATAAATGGAATATGCTGGAAATGGAAAAATGCCTTGTACCGACTTGATTTTGAGACAAAGAACTAGGCCTATTATTATAATGCCTAAACAGTAGACATTCAAATATCCAGTTTATACTGGCAAAGGAATAAAAACTATTCTTTATTGAATTTGTGTCTGGTTGACAAAACAGTCTGAAATTTCTCTCTCTCTCTCTCTTGAATGCACATCTGCAGAAAGCTACTATATACTAGAATGCCTTGCACCACCACTACCACCCAGATGAATAGTTGTAGAAACAAACCTAAATCTGTACCAAAGAAATAAAAAATTGCTGTAGTTTTTTGGATTCACTAGAATCATTGACAAACCTCCATGAATTCATTATTAAAAAATTATGGAAACAACTACCGTGTTATAGTAAAACTTCAGTTTAACATAAACCAAAGTAATTCCTGACATTTCAAGGTCATCATCTGGATTTGTAATGTAGCTTGTTTCTTTGTTTATATGTGTATACTCCAGATGATGACCTTGATACGAAGGTTGAAATGTTAGGTGATTACTTTAGTTTATATTAAACTGAAGTTTTACTATAACACAGTAGTTGTTTCCATATTTTTTAATAATGAATGCTGATCACCATGTAACTATGAAGGAAAGGAAACATCCATGAAGTCACTAGATGTAATCATGGCAGGAAGAGGGGAGGAAGGGATTCACTCAACCAGTAACATATCTATCATACTGAATCTGAAATATATTCACAACACACTTGAGGAATACATTCTATTCACTCCCTTCTTCACCATTATACATTTTCCAGAGATAGCTTTATACCTTCTCACTCTATAAAATCACCTCATTAATTCAAAAGTTTCTCACGTCTTTTTCACTTTGCTAAACTGCTGTTTACAATTCTCTCCTTGTGACATTACATTGTGCTCTTTTGGTGTGCCCTTTAAATTTCAAATTTGCCATTTATCATTGACCCCCCCCCCCAAAAAAAAAAAAAACAGTTCACAGCTTTACCTTCTGCATTCTGAATTGCAAAACCTTGCATCCATAAACATCAAAAGTACGTGTAATTCTAATGTCTGGATAAAGTTAACAAAAACAAGCTCAATGTGATAATTCAGTAATTGCTCTTTCATTGGTAGAAAATCTTTTTTTTTTTTTTAGATTGAAAATAAGAAGGATCTCTATCCATAAGATGTCATCAAAATTTGGCTTAAATAGACTTCTCTGATAGATTATGAACACCAGATATTTGGACTGCCTTACATAGATCGAATGAATTCTGTTTTAAATGATCATCTCAGAACAAACATTTTCTAATCTTAAATGGTAGATGAATTTCATCTGGTGTAAGACCACCACAACCATGCTCATTAGAGGCTTGAAGTGGCTTGAAAATGTTTCATGTTTAGTTTCTAGAGCAGGGTTTCCAAATTGTCTAAACATTAGTGTATTTACAGTTTATGATCATTTGTGTGTTGGGGGAAAGCACAAAAATAAATAAATCTCAAGCCATACATTCATGAGTATTATACATAAGAGCATTTTAATTATTTATTAATCTTGAAATAAACTGACTGTGTTGTTGCAATGGTGAAATGAATTATTATTATTATTATGCATATAAATGTCTCTTGAGTTAGTGCATCTGTATTTTCTTATAGATAATGCAATATATATGGATAGTAACAGTAAGCATTCTGATTTTCCTCTATAAATAACTTATGGAGTATTTCATGGAGTTCAAGTGTTCCTTGAATCATCCATGAAGTTTTAAATAGGCAGTGCTTAGTTGTATTTTTCGAATATATGTGTAATGGGCTAGTTTGCCTCTTTTGCAAGGGGAAAAACCTGAGTTGTAAGGAGAGAAAAGCTTTGCCATCTCTATCTAAAACCTTAGTTCTATCTGATTAAAACCTTTCATCACTGAAAGGATTTTAACTATGGGCTCTTTAACACATCTAATTTATATCCTTTGTATGGTGCTTAGCTTTAGATTCAGTACTTTGGGACACATGCCCCTCTGCATATCCCCCCCCCTTGCTATGTCTCTAATTATTAGCTATGTGCCCATCTATTAAATTTCTATAATATGAAGTAACAAACTTTTTTCCCCCCCTGTTAGGAATGGAAAATTTCTTTTATGGGTTGGAATCAGAAATGGGTGACGATGATGTATTTATGGTAAGTATTATATTCTACTATTTACTCTGCTTCTTTACTTCATTAAATTTGTAATCTTATATAATATTTAATGCAGAGCCATAACTGGCATCCTCCTCACACTTGGAAAAGATGTAGAGAGAGAGCAGAGTTGCTTTATAAAAGATGTCATCTGAAGCCATATTTATTTTATTATTTTTTTAAATTCTCAATGAATTTACACCAGATCTTTTGAATTAAGGTTCTGTTACAGGAAATCTTATACTTAATTTATGGTGATCCCAAATACTAAAGGTTGTTGAACTTATAGTCAATTAATATTAGGTGTCAAGTAGATCAGATCCATATTTCTAAAGAACATTGAATCTGTAAGTTGTAATTCTTAGAAAGTCCTGAAGAACTCACGAAGAATGGTTGTACCATTATTAAGAATGTCAGCAAGATAAAGGGATAGAATTAGTTTAGTGAGAAGTTGATTTGGAATGCTTTGTGATTGGGTGCCTGTTATGTGTTTGTGTAAATATCAGGTTAGAAAACTGGTGAAAGTATAATATGATGTTCTAAAAGTGTGTATAACAAACACAATCAAAACTCAATGTTTTTATTTATAAAAACTTCAAAACCATCAAGCACTTGTGGCTGGACAACAGGATGCATTTATGAAAATGGCTTGCTGACTGAAAGGATTTCTCGTTGTAATTGTAGGCCTGAATGGCATTTAAAAGAAATATCCAGCCTTTAGTGTATTTTTTATCTTATCAAATCATTGGTCTTTCCTTGTTACTTATGTGCTATAGGTTCTTAACCTTCTGCAAGTGGGATTGCCATAATTAATAGTACATGATATGTTCAGTCAAGTCAGATATCCATTGTATTATGCTTTGCTATTTTTTTATTTTTTGAAAACCTCTTTATTCAAGTTCAGAGTTCTGTGTCAGAATTTCTTAATGCAAGCTCAGCATAAATCTTTAGTCCCAAAATTGCACTACAAGATAATCTTTGAACATCTTCATTATCATCTTCTGAATAAGGCAAATATATTTGTGCTATCTTTACTAATTGTTATCGAATGAATTACAAATAATAATAATAATAATAATTATTATTATTTAGGCCTCCATGGAGTCAAAAGACTCATCGCGGGAGGTCCTTCCTAGGAAACACAAAGTCTATCAAGACTCATCGTAGGAGGTCCCTCCTAGGAAACAAAGTCTATCATACCATTCCTTAAAACTCATTGACCATTAAAAAAGTTATTATTATAACAGTCATTTCCAAATAATGAAGTTACTTCCAGGCTTGGTAATTCTTTAGGTATAAATTTTAAGTGCTATTTAATCATGGTTATTATGGGTATCACCAACATGTGATACATTCAAGGATTATCAATCCTTGAATGTAATGATAATCTCTATGTGGAAGACAAATTCTTCCACATAGCTCAGTAAGTGATGACACCCATTTAGACAGTAATATCCATAGAAATTGAAAGAAAATTAGGTAAAGTCATAAAGTTGGTCAAGTATATGCTTTGACATTAAAATTTGCAACTTCAGACTGTTGTCAGGAATGTTTCTGAAATGTTTCTAAAAGTATTAGGTGATAAATAATTTTCATGGTTCAACGCACCATCACTGCCTTGTATATTGGATGCTTGAAGTGATGTATAAGGACCCTACTTGGTCTCTCAACAACAAGGTTTCTGTCATAGCTAATCCTTTTTGTGGAATTCATTTAAATAAATAAATAAATGCCATAAAAACATCTAAAGCTTATCTGGATTTCATTTAACTTTGTTATCAATAAAATGGTGACTTTAAAGTACATTTCAAGAGTTTATTATCAAATAATAAAATAAACAAATCATTCAGTAAATATCTTTTTAATCTACCTGTTGATGGATCATTTATAACTTATATATAAAATATACTCATTTACTGTTACAAACAAATTACTTCAGTTAATTGTATCTGCTTCAGGTTCATAAACTGAACACTAAGCCTCTATAGAATTGTCCCCCCCCACCTGCATTTCAAAATACAGTATACATTTCATTAAAATACCTTATTTAGCCAATTAATCTGTCTAAAATAAAGCTGAGCTTCTTTCTAGGTACTGAACATAAGTAGAAATTTAAGATCTATGCTTTGTTGTTATATTAGATCTAAAAGCAGCTTTACTATTCTGAAATTTTCAAGCATGCATCAGTTTTCTTCTTTACAGGCTTGTCAAGTACAATATACAGGCCACTCAACTGGTGTTTGTTGTGGAACTGTGTAACATTAGCTCTTTAGGTAGAAGAATTTCTTTCTGATTTTTGCTCGTATTTAATGTGACATCCATTTTGGCTAGAAGTGAATAATAAGAACTCTATTTTGGATCATCTGGAACATTGTTTAAAGGACTTTCATAATATCTGCATTACTATCTTTCTCTTACAATTACTTGTAAGACTTGGCATCCTTATAAATTTTGCTATGTCTGCATGACATCAACATCATTATTATTATTATTCGTGACACCTCCAAGGAGCCCGAAGACTCTTCACAGGAGGACACCTACTGTGCAACTGTCTCCACTACTACACCGAACCTCTACTACCAATCATCTCCATCAACGCCATCTACCACTCACCACAACCACCACAACTAGTATTTTTTGTCTGTAAATTGCGTGTGTTCTGAAGGGCCGATTTGTCTGTATGGAATGAAAAACCTGAGTTTTCAGGAGGAAAAACCCTTCTACCTCCGTATGAGAGATCGGCTAACTCACCTTCGATTGAAAAAGTCCACATAAAGATTCCTCCCGTCATGACGAGAATCGAACTTAGGCCTTTTCCAATTGAAGGGTGCAACATACCATCGTTCTTCCACTTGCGCTACGGAGACATCATCTCTCAGTTAAGTTGGTTATTAGGCTGATAAATTTATTGGGTTCTTGTGAAAAAGGAGGGCACTTTGTATGACCACCCTACAACCTAATATACATATATGCTTAAGCAATTGAAATTAATTTATTAACTATAACCGTATCCTAAAAATAGTAAATACCGAGTGTTAGAAGTGACACAAATTGGGTTGTTTTTACTAGTCTAATAAAAAGTTTTGTCTTTATGAGATGTGATCATATTTGAAATAGTAAATTATTATTATTATTAACATATAACCTCCATGGAGTCAGAGACTCATCATGGGAGGTACACACTATTGCATACTATGCTCATCCAGCCCTGCCTTAAACTGATTCAGTGTGTCCACACACACACACACACACACACACACACACACACACACACACACACACACACACACACACACACACACACACACACAGTGTGTTTGAAATGTGATTTCCGCCCACAAAAGGTTGTAAACCAATTGTACTTTAGTACCATGGATGTGCTAAGTATTTCTATTTTTTTATTAATCTTATTATTATTTTTTTTTTTACATAATCTTGGAAACCCTGCTCTAGAAATCAAATACATGGAACTTTTTCTAGCCATTTCAGGCCTATGTGATAATTAATTAATATAATTAATAATTATATCACTGTAGATATAATTATAATTAAAATGTTACCAGTGGTTTAGGTTCTATACATGTAAGAGCTGAATGAAAATGTGTTATCTTTTTTATTTTGGTATTCTAATATTATTTTAGTAAAAGTATATTCAGAATTTATTTATTAAATCATTAATTCCTAAATTAAATTTGCAGAAATTAATAACTCATACCAATCATTCATACCAGCCTTTCATGTGGGCAATGCCAATAATTTTGTTTTTATATGAAATTCACAGTGGTTCATCTAGAGAAAAACAATCATGCCAATTACTTCTTCCCATCTTGCCTCAAGAAGATCATTTCAAAACATCAAAGATAGTTCTGCTTTTATAACTTTTAACAACATATATGGCATTTCCTATGCTGTTAACATCCCTCCCCCCTTTCTTTTTAAACATAAAAGTTGAAATTTTCTTTACAGCTGTAAATATAATTCTTATCATGACCACACTGAAGATTTCTGTTCATGGTTGAAACTATTAAAATACTTATGTCAAGAAAGGAAAACCATAAAATTACCATTCCTAATAATATCAAAAATATTTGACATTATTAGAAACCTATTAATATTTGACGAAATCAACTTAGTCTACTGTAGATTAAACCCATCCTCATCCACCTTGAATAAGAATATCAGTATTATTTCTGAAACTCTCTTTCACATTGAGTTATCATGCCTCTCCCAGAATACATTAAACAATGCTGCACTCATCACTAACCTGCCACCCTCCAAACGTGGAAAAAAAAAAAAACTTTTCATTCCCTTACAGGATCCTAATACAATCTTCAAGATGACTTCCTGTTGTCCTTCCACCTATTACCCTGTGTAGTATGACATCCAGTTAAATATCCATCTATCTCTCATGTGAAAGCTGTCATAAAATTGGTTAGCTGAATTATTAGATGGAAAGAATATTGGCAGTGCATAGGAATCATTTAAAAAAAAAAAAAAAAAACTCATTGATGCAATCACAAAATGTGCTTCTATGTTTCGAACAATTAATACGGTAAGAGCAAAATGAAATGAATGTATAATTATATTAAGCAAAAGATTCTTAAGAAAAAGATTATGTGGAAGTTGTACGATGTGCAAAAAGATTATTTCGATTATGAAAATCATAAGGTGCAGATCAGAACAATTAAAAATATTATATGGAAAGCCAAGACTGAGCTTAAAAAAGAAACGAGCTCTGCAAGCTTAAAGACAATTCAAAAAAAATTCTGCATTATGGTACAAGTAAAAGAAAGAATAAATGAATAAAGAATAACTACTGAATATGTATGGTATGTGGGTAGCAGATGTAGAAGAGATTGTTTAACTAATCAGTGCCTAATCTACTAAAAGCTGTTAGCTTGGTATACACAGGTGGTCTGAAAAGTTCTTGGCCTAACAATGAAAAAACAAATTTATGATTTCAAAATTATTTTTTTTTTTTCAACATAACCTCCCTTAAGAATAATGCATTTATTCCAACGATGCTCCAGTGCCATTATCCCGTCCCTACAGTGATTCTCAGTAAAATCTGCAAGATACCCATCTACAGCTGCAATCACCTCTTGATTCGAAGAAAAATGCTAACCAGCGAGGAAGAGTTTTAGTTTTGGGAAGAGATAGAAGTCAGAGGGAGCCAAATCTAGGGAATAGGGTTCCAACAATTCATAGTGCAGATCCTTTAATTTTTCCATTGCCAAAAACACCTTTGTGGGTAGGTGCATTGACCTGATGAAAGATGATTTTTTTCTTCTGCAAACCAGCTCTTTTCTCATGAATTTTTTAGTCTAGTCTGGTTAAAAGATCAGAATAATATTTCCTGGTTATTGTTTTACCCTTTTCAAGATAATTAATAAACATTCTTTAGCATTCCAAAACACTGATGCCTGATCTTGTCTTCTTTTCCGCTGAATAACCGGCTTCTGTCCACTGTTTTACTGTGTTTGGATTCTGGTGTGTACTGGTGAATGCAAGTCTCATCCATAGTAATAAATCAATGCACAAAGTCAGTTTTATTCTTGTTAAAATGCTCCACGCACTGTTCAGAGATTTTCATGCGAGTGTGTTTTTGATCTGCTGAGCAAATGCAGCACCCATCTTACGCAAAGCTTTTTCATTTGCAATTCTTCATGCAAAATATATCCTATACATCCTTTTGAAATGCCCATAGTCTCAGCAATTTCACACACTTTGACTCACAGGTCATCCAATACCATATCGTGCAGTGATCAATGATTTCTGGTGGTCAAATTTATAACGGGATCTATGTAAGAGGCGAGTTTTTGACCAAAGGATGTTGTGGTTAGTTTCAATGCTGTGCTGAGGCAATCCAGATTTTTCAGGTTTGTTGTGATGAATGGAGGATTGATGTTCTTGGATTCTGTTTTCAAGAGAACGTCCAGTTTGTCCAAAATAGGAGAGATCACAGTTGCAGGAAATTTGATAAACTCCAGGAAGAGATATAGTTGAGCATTTGTCTTTAGGAGAAGAAAAATGGGAAGATAATTTGTTAATAGGTGAATACATAGCTGTTAACTCATATTTCTTCAGAAATATGAGTTAACAGCTTCTTTCTTCTTGCAATAGATTCTGAAATCCCGGAGATGTAAGGAATTGGAACTCAACGTATTGAATCTTCATTGTTTTGTGGTGGATTATAAGAATCGAGAAGATGTTGAGTACTCTTTTCGGAAAAGCCATAGAGTTTCATGTGTTGTTGAATAGTAGAAAATTCTTTCTGTAGAAAATTAGAAGTAGAACAATTAGTTTTGGCTCTTCTGATTAGACATTTTATGATTCCTGTTTTTTGACAAGGATGATGGGCTGATTCTTTAAGAATATAATGACCTGTGAACGTTGGTTTCCTGTAAACTGTGGTTGTAAGAGTATTTGAAGGTGACCGGATGAGGAGAACGTCTAAAAAAAGATAACTGGTTGTTTTCTTCCATAAAGTACTCAACATCTTCTCGATTCCATAAACTTTATATGATGATGTAAGGAATTGATACTGTTTAAAAAGGAAGGTAAGGAGTCGTTGTTGTGCGGCCATAGAGTAAAGATGTCACTATATATCTTACCCAAAAGGATTGTTGAGGGAAAATAGATGAGAAGAGGACTTTTTCTAGATGTTCTAAATAAAAGTTGGCTAAAGCAGGAGAGAGAGAGAGGACTTCCCATAGCTGTTCCTTCTACTTGGCTGTAAAATTTGTTTTGACATAAAAAATATCCAGAGTGTATTACGAAATCGAATCGTTTTATAATGTCTTCTGGAAAGATGTCAGCAAGTAATTTTAAAGTCTCCTTGAGAGGTACATTTGTATATGAAGATTCTATATCAAAGCTCATCATAAGTTCTGTAGGTTGCAATGAGACATTTTTAATTTTTCTAAGAAATCTGAGGAGTTTTTTTTAGAAAGGAACTAGAGTTGCCGATGTGAGATTTCAATAAGTTAGCTAGATATTTGGCTATTATGGTAAGTAGGAGAATCAATACAATCTATTATTGGATGAAGAGGAAAGTCAATCTTATGTATTTTAGGAAGACCATAAAATCTAGGAGGTCTTGCAAAATGAGTTTTAAGTCTTCAATTGTGTCTCTATCTAAGCTGATGACTTCATCTAAGAGAGAATTTAATTTCTTTAGTTGTCTGTTGGTTGGATTATAATCAAGTTTTAGATGTGTGGAGCGATCTCGAAGTAAAAGAGAAAGTTTTCTTCTGTAATTTGCTGAGTTCATAACTACTGTTGCTTTCCCCTTGTCAGCTTTGGTGATAACGAGGTGATTGTTTTTTCTCAAGGACTAAAGATTTCATTTCAGAAAGAGATATGTTGGAAGGAGGAAGTTTAGCCTTAAGTAGAGAAGAAGCAACTTCTAGGCAAAGAGCATTAGCTTTATCACTAGTTAGATGACTGAGATTCTGTTCAATGTTAACTAGGAAATCTAGATATGGTATCATGTCCTTTTCACAGGATTAGGATTTCACTATCAGTTAGAGGACATCCGGATATAGTGACAATCCAATTATCTGGAGTTTTGAAGGGCTTGAATTGTTTAGACGAAAGAGCTTCATATTTTTGGTTAAGATGTTGACTTAGTTTATTATCTGCTCGTTGAGTAGAACGTTTAGCCACATTTAGAACTATGTGTGAAAGATATGGATCCAAGTTTGTGGAAATATAGGTGCGAAGATCAGAAATATGATTACTGTGAATGGCAAGATCACGTTTAGCAGCTTTAAGTTGGTGACGGATTAACGATAAACTGGTGTTCCAGTAAATATTATGAGCTCCAGGAGATTTTATAGTTTGTTTAATCTTAGTGAAATTGGGAATGATCTTGTTGTCGTGGAATTTTTTAAAAAATTGATCTTTGCTCGTAACCTACCTTATATAACTGAAAGTTTTCCTAATTTACCAGTTATTTTGGTGGCATTTTCCCCGTGAAGGATTAAAATTTCATGTTTTAAGGATACTTGTTACATAAAGACTGAATAATATATGCACGTAAACACAAGAAAGATATTTAATTAACCAAATATTTCGGTCTGGAAATAGCAGACCATCTTCAGTGGCACTACAAGAATAGTTTTAAAAAAATACAAGGTGGAATACTAACAATAGATCATTTTAAAATAGAACAAGCCGCGTGATGTTATATCACTAAGTATTAAAGGGAATATTTTTAAGCAGAGACATGATTGAAATAAAGATATTAATTAATAATATTAAATAACATAAAATTAATATGAATTAATGAGTTATCCTGATTAGACTTTCCCAGATTTTTGATATAGATATACAGTCATTCCGATTCAGGTTAGGATGATGGAGTAATGCCTCTATGCTTTCTTTGAATAAACGTTCAAATTTATAACGGGATCTATGTAAGAGGCGAGTTTTTGACCAAAGGATGTTGTGGTTAGTTTCAATCCCATGCTGAGCCAATCCAGATTTTTCAGGTTTGTTGTGATGAATGGAGGATTGATGTTCTTGGATTCTTTTTTCAAGAGAACGTCCAGTTTGTCCAAAACGGCTATTTTTCTCTCTCCTGCTTTAGCCAACTTTTATTTAGAACATCTAGAAAAAGTTCTCTTCTCATCTATTTTCCCTCAACCATCCTTTTTGGTAAGATATATAGATTACATCTTTACTGTATGGCCACACAACAAAGACTCCTTACCTTCTTTTTTAAACAGTATCAGTTCCTTACATCATCATATAAAGTTTACTATAGAAATGGAAGAAAACAACCAGTTATCTTTTTTAGACGTTCTCCTCATCCAGTCACCTTCAAATACTGTTACAACCACAGTTTACAGGAAACCAACGTTCACAGGTCATTATATTCTTAAAGAAACAGCCCATCATCCTTGTCAAAAAACAGGAATCATAAAATGTCTAATCAGGAGAGCGAAAAACTCGCCTCTTACATAGATCCCGTTATAAATTTGAACGTTTATTCAAAGAAAGCGTAGAGGAATTACTCCATCGTCCTAACCTGAATCGGAATGACTGTATATCTATATCAAAAATCTGGGAACGTCTAATCAGGATAACTCATTAATTCATATTAATGTTATGTTATTTAATATTATTAATTAATATCTTTATTTCAATCATGTCTCTGCTTAAAAATATTCCCTTTAATACTTAGTGATATAACATCATGCGGCTTGTTCTATTTTTAAATGATCTATTGTTAGTATTCCACCTTGTATTTTTTTAAAACTGTTCTTGTAGTGCTGAAGATGGTCTGTTATTTCCAGACCAAAATATTTGGTTAATTAAATATCTTTCTTGTGTTTACGTGCATATATTATTCTATCAGCGAATCTATACTTTGTGTTGAACAGCATGGATTTACTAAGGAAAGGTCTTGTTTTGGTAATTTGTCCACATTTTATAATAATGTTATGGTTGAGTTAGACAAGGTAAATAATGGATATACCATACAGGAAAACCTCGCTTAACATAATTAATTAATCCATCAATTAATGCACACTAAGCAAATACAATAAATAATAGGAATAATTATAATTCATCCATCAGTTGCCATCCAATTTTTTGGATTGCAATTTTGGATTTTTTAACTTTTGTCCTACACTATTCCCACCTCTATCATACCCAGATGGCTCAATTGCAACATCACACATAGAAAAAGCTAACACACTTTGGCTTCACACTTTGCCTCCAATGCACACATAACTGACAATGGCAAATGCCCTGCAGTAATTCCAACTGCCCAACATACAATGTCCCCCTGTATCCTTTTGCCAAAAAGATATCATAAACCTGTTGTCTAAATTAGATACAAAAAAGTCTCCTGGCCCTGACGACATTCCTACAATTGACCTGAAGGTCTGTGCACCAGAACTGACTCCTATCCCTGATATATATCCCAAAGCCTGAAAACTGGCCTATATTCAACCCATTCTTAAAAAGGGGTGACAAATCACTGCCATCTAACTACTGCCCACTCATTCATTACCTGGCTATTAAGCGACCTCCAGTACAGATTCCATCGAAGAAGATCAGCAGGAGATCTACTCTCATACATCACCCATTGCTGGACAAATGCCATGGAGAAACTCAGCGAATCCCAAGTAGTTGCACTTGATATCTCTAAAGTCTTTGACTGAATCTGGCACAAAGGCTTAGTAAGCAAACTCCCATCATTTAGACTCTCTCAGGACTTCTGTAGATGGATTGCCAGCTTCCTGTCTGTATGCACACTGTGTGTGATGGTAGACGACTCCCTACCTTCCACCATCCAACTAATGCTGGGGTCCCACAAGGTTCAGTTCTCTCACCGACCCTCTTCAGGAAAGTGATCACTTCCATATATGTTCTCTTCAGTGTCCCACATGAGCAGTGGAAGAATGGAGGGGGAGCAGATTGTAAGATCAGTTGCAGAATATGAATGGGTAGGCATATCCCAAAGTTGGAAATTGGCCTATATTCAACCCATTCCCAAAAAGAGTGACAAATCGCTGCCATCTAACTACCGCCCTATCTCACTCACCTCAATCCTATCCCAAGTGATGGAGAAAACCAACAATTCTCAACCCTATTCTACCTTGAAGGTACCCAGCTATTAAGTGACCACCAGTACGGATTCCGTCAATGCCGATAAACAGGTAACCTGATCTTATATATCACCCATCTCTGGAGATATGCCATGGAAAAATTTGGCGAATCACAAGTAGTCGCACTTGATATCTCTAAAGCTTTTGACCGGGTCTGGCACAAAGGCTTACTAAGCAAACTTCCATCATTTGGACTGTCTCCCTATCCTCCCACCATCCAACTAATGCTGGGATCCCACAAGGGTCAGTTCTCTAACCGACCCTTTTCCTTCTATATATCAATGACCTACTTCAGTTGACTTCTAAACCAATACACAGTTTTGCAGATGACAGCGCATTTCACTCCTCTCTTTCATTTGACAATCCCTACTCTACACAACTCACTTCAACCCACAGAACATCAACCACCACTGCCCTTAATTTCCCAACGAATACAACATACAAGCTTTTAAATCAAATGTTAACAAGTTTCTCCTTTCCCAACCCACCACCCATATATGGTACTAACATACTATAGGTTGACCAGCCAACCTCTCGTATATGGGCCCAACATTAAAAAAAAAACAAGTTAGCATATATTTGAAAAAAAAAAAATTACAGTATAAGCTATATTAGAGGATAAAATCACCAAAGTTAAAAAAATCAATTGCTTAAAATTTTATTTAATATCTAAACATTTGATTAAGCTAATTTTTTACAAAAAAATTAAGTAAAGATGTTTGAATAGTGCTCTACTTTTTCATCTAGGTCATGCAATTTGCGATAGTTGGTGATCGCTTTATCAAGATTTTGGCAGATTTCGAAGCTTCATTCCATATCAGGATTAGCATCAAAAAAAAAAATTCCTTAGCATGCTCAATGTGATTGCAAATTAGTTCATTCTTTTGCAGTTAGCTTCTTAGTTGTAACATTCTCTTGTTCGCACTTCTTATCTACTTCTCCTTTATATGCATGCTTCTAGTTGAAGGAAATCATTCTTGCTTAACTGATCTGAATGGGGATCATGCAAGTTTCTCACATCTTCATTATCCAGTTTATTACATCCAAGTACTTTTCCAGTTGTGCTGATTTCTTCAGTAATGTTGGATCTTGAATTTTGCACATGATAAACTAACACAGACTTGAGTTTAAAGTTGCCTTCTGTATTATCTCCTAATAACAATGTAAGAGAATCTTTAGATACTTTGTATCCTGGTTTGAGAGGCTTCAGTTTTAGCTAGGAAAGTTTTTGTCGGCATACGTTTCCAAAAGAGACTAGTTTCGTCAGCACTGAATATTTGACAATCATCATAATCTCCCTCCTAAATTATCCTTAGCAATTCTTCAGGAAACTTGGCTGCAGAATCTTTATCAGTGCTAGCAGATTCCCCAGTTATTCTTATTTTATGCAGTCCAACTCGATTTTTAAAAGATGAAATTATTTTAAACTCACAGTAAAACTTTCGTATTCCTCTTGAAATTTGTTCTCTTTCAATGAGGGAAAGATATTTAGAATTTTGTCTGAATATTCCTTGTACTAAGAGGTATTCTTGTTTTGGTTACAATCCTTAATCCAGAGTGATAGAAGATGTTCCATCTCGATCATTAAATGGCTTCTATTTCAGGTAATCTGCATGCTTAAAGAAGCAGCAGCAGCAGCAACTTTTCCTTGTTCTTTGTACTCTTTGGTCTTATAAGGTTGGTTGATTGGTAGAGCCTCTGCTACTAATGGCTCAGTTAAGTAAGTTTGAGTGCAGTTAGTAGTTGGAAGGGGATCAATTGTTCGATGCTGTTGGCACACTCCCTCGATGAGTCTTTGGACTCCCTGGAGGTGTCAAATAATAATAATAATAATTTAATCAAGTCCGAACTGTAGACTCGCTCTATCCCAAATCTCACACAATCATTGTATTACTAGCTCCACTTTCATCTCTTTTAATGACATCTAACTCTACCTCTAACATAATTATTTTTCTTCTCAGTTTATTACTGGCACTTTCTTTATCAATATTTCTCTTTTCCTTATCAGGGGTTGAATATAATAAAGCCTTATAGGAATCTAAATTAAAGTAAAATGAAGGAAAAGTGATTGAGCAAGAGAGCAGAGTTTGCATGTGCGCTTGCAATGATAGCTTTGAGTCAAATGCCGATGTCAATGTAGCAGCCACTGCCCACTGGCTGCTACATTGACAAGTGCCGCTGCTCGCTGCAGATTGGTGACAAAAATTTTTGCATAACATAAAAAAATCATGTTAACTGATTAATCATTTGCTTAAAGCGAGAAATAGTATCATGTCACTCAGTCGTGTTAATCAATTATTGAGCATATCAAATTCGCATTAAGCGAGGTTTTCCTATACTGTTATTATTATTGTTATTATTATTATTACGGGTATCTCCATGGAGTCAGTAGACTCATCGCGGGAGACCTAAACCAGCAAAACAATATCCATCATATCTTCTCTTGAATTCATTCACAGATGAAGAACTCGCAACTAAGTCAGGCAATGAATTCTACTCAGTCACCACTCTCCAGGCAAAAAACCTTGTTCTCACACCCTTGTTAACCACACTTTTCTTTAATTACCAGGGATGACCTCTTGTTCTTCCATCACTGTCACACAGCTGAAACATTTCCCCTGCATCAATCTTATAAAAACCTTTTAGTAATTTAAATGTTTTCCTATACTGTTATTATTATTGTTATTATTATTATTACGGGTATCTCCATGGAGTCAGTAGACTCATCGCGGGAGACCTAAACCAGCAAAACAATATCCATCATATCTTCTCTTGAATTCATTCACAGATGAAGAACTCGCAACTAAGTCAGGCAATGAATTCTACTCAGTCACCACTCTCCAGGCAAAAAACCTTGTTCTCACACCCTTGTTAACCACACTTTTCTTTAATTACCAGGGATGACCTCTTGTTCTTCCATCACTGTCACACAGCTGAAACATTTCCCCTGCATCAATCTTATAAAAACCTTTTAGTAATTTAAATGTTTCTATCATATCCCCTCTTCTCTGCCTATCAACCAACCTCTGCAATCCACAAGCTCTCAATCTATCAGTGTAGGGGGCATTTTTTACATCACTCACAAACTTAGTCACTCTCTTCTGAACCCCTCCCCAATGCCTCCTCATCCCCAAGGAATCCAGGTGACCAGACCTGAGCACAGTAATCCAAATGTGGAAGTATCAACGCTTTATAAAGTGGAAAAATAACCTCTTTATCTCTGGATGTCATTGTGTTCCTCAACAACCAAGTAATCCTATGTGCAATCTTGGACACCTTAGCAATGTATCCCCTGAACTTCATCTCCCTATCTACCAACACCCCAAAGTCCCTAGCCTCATGTTCCATCAATGTAGTACACAGCTGGTAATCTTTTAATCCCAAAATGCATAACTTTACACTTTTCCACATTTAACTGATATCCATTACCTTTTGCGCATTCTACGAGCTTATTTAAATCATCCTGCATAACTTTCAATCAGCTTGAATTTTTATTGCACCAACTTTGCATCATCAGCAAACAACTGAATATCTCCCTTTAAGCCATTTCCTATATCATTTATATACAAATTAAATAACAATGGCCCAAGCACAGAGGCCTGAGGCACACCACTGGTCACCTGCCTCATCCTGGATTCTGCTCCTCTATACACCACCTTCTGCTATCGCTCCCTGAGCCATTCTCCTATTCATATCACCAATTCAGTATCCATTCCCATCTGCTCCAATTTGGTAACAGTGTTCCATGGGGTATCCTGTCAAAAGCCGTAGCAAAATCCAGAAGTACCACTGTTACCAAGAATGGGTGGATCTACCTTTTAACAAAACCATGTTGGCCTCTATAGAGTATCATATCCTGATCCACCCATTCTTGAATTTTGTCTTTAACCAACTTTTCCAATACTTTTACCACTGCTCCTGAGATGGTGATTGGTCTGTAATTAACTACCGCAGTTTTAGAGCCACCTTTATGCAAAGGAACCACTTTGCCTAACTTCCACTACCTAGGGACCATACCAGAGTTCAAACTTAAGTTATATAACCAAGTAAGAGGGGTTGACAATTTCTTTGCACATTCACACAACACCTGAGCTGATATTCCATCTAAACGTACAGCAGTGTTTGCATTTAAATTTTGCAATATATTAAATACCTCTGATTTCTTAACTTTAGTTCTCACATTAGTTATTGCTACAGGTACAGAGATATCCTCACTTGGGTCATAGACTTTTGAAAAGTGATCACTCAGTAATTCGACTATTACATCTGATTTTATCACCTCAATACCATCAGCACCCGCTAAAGTTATTCTTCCGAAGTCATTCCTTCTTTTACTTGCAACATAGCGGAAGAACTCTTTGGGATTACCCTTGATCTCATTGGCTAAGGTCTTCTCATAATCTGATTTAGCTTTTCTTACTATGCTGGTAACCTTCCTAGCTTGAGCCTTGTACTGATCATGGGTGTACTGATTGCATTTCTCCTTGTACATTCTCCATAACATTTTATTTTTTTGCAGATCAAGCTTGATACTACTGCTCATCCATCTGATGCCTACCTTGTTTGTCTTCCTGACCATTAGGGAAACAATCTGATATTGCTTTCCTCAGATACCTGCTTATTTTATCCGATGCACTGCTAACATCTTTCCCCTGTAATATGTTCTGCCATGGGATGGCTGCAAGCTCACTCCGAAGCTTGTTATAATTGCCTAACCTATAGTTCTGTATATACCCCTTCTTAACAGAAAAATCCACAGATTTTGCAACCTCCCAAGTCAATACCACATGATCGCTCTCACCAATTGGAGGTAACGAGGACACCTTACTTATGCGTATATCCTCTGAACCAATAACCAGGTCCAACACTCTCACACCACGTGTGCCTTCAGTAATGTGCTGTTTCAAGTAATTATTTTGTAGAAGATGTATGAACTCCATTTCCTTTTTACTACGTGATATTTCCTCCTTCCAATTGATATCACCATAATTAAAATCCTCCATAATAATCACTAAACCTGCACTAATTTGCTGATGCATGAATTCAATATCACCCCCTGGTCTATAGCAGCATCCAACTGTATATTTGGTTGCATTGATCACTATTTCACACCAGACCGCCTCAAATGAGCTCTCATTCACATGTCTATCATCTTGATATACTACTTTCTTTGGCTGCAACACATGAGCTATCATCAACAGTACTCCTCCCCCTGTTCTATCTTCTCTATCCTCCCTGAAAATACTGTACCCATCACATTCAATTCCAGTGACCAGATCTTCTGCTGACAGCCAAGTTTCACTAATGCCTACAACTTTTGGTGAGATTTCACTGACTAATGCCAAAAATTCTTCTCTCTTATTTCGAATGCTTCTTGCAGTGGTATACAAAAATTGCAGATTCCCTTTAGTTCTTGTACCGGCTTTAGAACTGATATACATGTCACTAATTTCATTTGACATATATATCAGTTCCATGTCGATTTTTATCCCCTCTATTCTGCAGTTTATTCTGCAAATAAGGATCAATAAATATACAATCACTGCTAAAGTTTCTCTCTCTGATACTCCACCCTTTCAATATTTTCCCTGCCCAATTACTTCAACTTGTTCAGAAAACAGTAACGTCTTCAATCGCTTATGTCCTTCCATGTTCAGATGTAGCCCATCTCTAGCATACAACTGTCTTTTTCCCTCAAACACATTCCAGACATCAACAAATTCCAGACTTCTTTATTTTGCACATTCTTGCAATTCTTACTACTAAAAGTAGTGCAGGAAATCTTTGACATGATATAGCATTGATGGTTGCTACATAAGTTGGAGGAGAGGATGTGGGATTAAATTATAAACTGCAGTAATCTGCTGTTTATCCAACCACACTGGAAAGTAATTTAAAGATGCCAAGAAATTATATTCTTGGTTCATCCTTTATCCAAGTGTAAACAAACAAATTTTGCTTGTGAAGTAACTTAATGATTGGGCTACTTGTATATAGAGGCTAATAACTTCACATCAATCACCTTAGTATCAAATAATGCAAAGCACATATCCTTATGAACATGTATAATGCTATGCATTATGGGAAGAGCAACAACCCAGACCATTTTCAACCTTTGTTGAGGTCTCATCAGTGGGAGCCAGACCCAGAAGCGATACTAAGGTTGAAGTAAAGCAGAATTTATATGTCCATATACAAGTAGTCAAAAGTGTCACACCTTATTACTAAAATATTCTGAATTAGAGATAGATGTGGAAATTTTTTTCACTTGGTTATACTATAAATTAAAAATGCCAAGAAATTATATTTGTGGTTTCATCCTTTATCCAGGATATGTTTGCTTACAGCACAATTACATGGTGCTGTAAGCAAACAAAGTTTGTGTGTGAAGTAAATGTATAGCATTATACATGTCTGTAAAGATATATGCTTTGCATTATGGGATTCTAAGGCAATTGACGTGAAGGTCCTTAGCCTCTACATACAAGTAGCTCAGTCGTGAAGTTACTTCATGTGCAAACTTTTTTGCTTACACTTGGATAAAGGATGAAACCAAGAATATAATTTCTTGCCATCTTTAATTTATAGTATAACCAAGTGAAAAAAGCTTTCAACACATTGGGCAGTTTACTATTCTGATAATCGAAGTACAATTACATGGTGCTGTACCAGAAGTCAGTTGACATGCAAAGGTTGGTGTTTACTTTGTCATTGCTATAATCCAGGTTAATCCCTTACTCTCCATTTTACATATACTTCAATATACATCAATTTATGCATTTCAATAGTAGATGTATAATAACATTCATTTTAATACATCATAATTTCTAATTTCTACATGTTCAGAAACCTCTGTAAACTCTCGGAAATTTAATTTAAAAATTTATCATTAGAGATTTTACAGTAGATCATTGTATTAGTTTGGATGGCTGACTTCCAGATATCAAAAAAGTGTACCTCAGAGATTAGTTCTTGATCTGTTGTCAATCAATCTTTACATTAATTACATTGGGAAGTATTTGACAGGAGACATGCAGCTCTTTGCTGATGATGCAAAGACAGGCAGAGTAATCAGAAATGTAACTGACATGGGCACTTGCAAAATGGTTGGAAAAGGTTTGAAATTGTGAGCATTTGAAAATGGCTATCATTTTGATAGTAGTAAATGCAGAGATATGCACTTTTTTTTGACAAGATATCCAGTGGTATATTATATTGGTGGGATTATGCTAGAAGAAACTGATCAGACTAGGGATCTTGAAGTTTGGTAGATAAATAGTTGAAATTTGGCGACCATATAGCATTAACTGCAAACTCATTGGGTAATTGTAATGCTGAAATGAACATTGACATAGAAGAATAAAGAAGTCATTTTGTTGCTTGATGTGATCTCACTTGGACTATTGTGCCTAGATCTGATCACCTGGTTTCTGAGGTGATGCATATACAATGGAGAGGGTGCAAAGGAGAGGGCCAAAAAATATATCAGGACTGTGGAATTATTATTATTAATTTTATTATTATTATTACGGGCTATTCCAAGGAATCCTTAGACTCATTGAGGGAGGCTCTAAACATCATGTCCATCACAACTATTCGACATTCACAGAGTATCTATCATACTTTGCCTTGAACTCATTCACTGTCATAGCACCCACAACAGACTCTGGCAGCTTATTCCACTCATTTACCACTCTAAAAGTAAAAAACTCAGCTCTAACACCCTTACTAATCACACTCTTGCCCAACTTCCATGGATGTCCCCTAGTCCTCCCAC
Source organism: Typopeltis vanoorti (assembly GCF_054136105.1). Classification (NCBI taxonomy): domain Eukaryota; kingdom Metazoa; phylum Arthropoda; class Arachnida; order Uropygi; family Thelyphonidae; genus Typopeltis; species Typopeltis vanoorti. The sequence continues at coordinate 67,410,466 of NC_143559.1, forward strand.
CACCAGTCCTGTTCTCAAAAAGTTCTCTGAATTAATCCTATAGAAACCCTTCAGCAATTCGAATGTCTCAATCATATCTCCCCTTTTCTGCCTATCAACCAATTTCTGCAACCCACAAATCTTCAACCTGTTTTCATAAGGTTCATTCCATAGACCTGCTATCATCTTGGTCACTCGCCTCTGGATCCTCTCAACCTCCTCCCCATCAAGAAGAAACCTAGGTGACCAGATCTGGGCACAGTAGTCGAGATGGGGTCTTATCAAGGCTCGATACAGAGGAACAATAACTTGCTTATCTCTGCTCGTCAAAGTATCCTTCAGCATCCAAGTGATTTGATGAGCTGATTTAGCCACTTTTGCAATGTGCCCCTTGCAATGAATGTAGATTATGAGAAAAGATTTTGAGAATTTGGTAACTGTAGATATTAGCTAACAGACAAAAGGGAAGGTGATACGATAGAGACCTACAAACTTTTGAAAGGTACCAGTAGATGGAATTTTTAATTTTATAGAGGGTGGGGATAGGATGAGAAGGCATTAATGGAAATCGAGAATGAATGAAGTTAAGAAAGGAGTGAGAGCTAGATTTTTCTTCCACAGAGCAGTATATACAGGGTGTTCGGGATAAATTTGACATATTTATAATTAATTATATTTTTCCGTAAGTTACATGTATTAACACACACTTCTCTTCATTTAAAAGTTTGGACCCTTCTTCATTCATATACAAGATGTCAGAAAGGATGGATAGCTGGAACCCACCTGAATCATGGAAGAGAATAACTTGTATCATGATGATTCGTGCCCGCCATCAAAATAAGGATATTACGACTGCTGCCCAATGCTCCCTGAATACAGTAAAAACAATCAGGCATGAACTAGAGACTTGCAATGGTGACTACGAGGATGTAGCAAGAAGAAAGATCCCTAGCAGACGATCTGATTGCGTTCGTACAGCAGAATTCCTCGCAAATCTGCAGGAACAGGTGTTGAAGAACCCTGGCATTGGAATTCGGGCTTTGTTCGTGGAGTTGCTAACTGTAGTCAAGCCCTGGATAACAAGGGTAGCCAATGGTAGGCCGTATGTATGGCAACAGGATTCGGCCCCTTGCCACACCTCTGGGAAAAGTCAAAAATGGTTGTCTGAAAATTTCTACGACTTCACCAGTCCAAATGTTTGGCCTCCAAACTCCCCAGACCTTAACCCCATGGATTATTTTGTATGGGGCGCAGTTGAAAAAGACACCAATCGCACTTCCAGTAATACAAAAGCCCAGTTAATGGATAAAATTAAAACAGTTTTTGCGGCCCTTCCCAGGGAGACTGTAGCATCAGCTTGTTCGAGGTTCCGAAGCAGAATTGAAGCTGTGATCGATGCTAATGGTGGTTATTTTGAGTAAATCTTATTGATAGTATTGTAATTAACTCTGCCTGTAATGCTTTTTTGTCAATTCATTAAATTTAATAGATACAAAGAAGATTTTCTTTTTCCTTACGAAACTGTCAAATTTATCCCGAACACCCTGTAATTGGAATATGTTGCTTTTGGGTGTGTGTGAGTGTGAATGAATTCAAGAAAAGGTATGACAGCTAGCATGGTTGATATATAGCCACTCTCAATGACTGTCGGTGACCTTCAATGAGTCCCTGACTCCCTGAAGCTCTCTGGTAATAATAACAATAATAGTTTAACTTGGGAATCCAGAGAACAACTAAACTCATGAGCATGAATATTTACATGTTAATGGCTTAATAGCATAAGTACTGTGCTTCACTAAGGATAATTTTGGATCTGCCAAAATTGTTCTTATCAGGTTTGTTAAGACTTTTGACAACTTGAAGTCTGCCCGTATAACTACCTCCCATTCTCCAGAGCTACTGACAGTGTCAAAAAAGGTAAGTATAAGTAATTCAAGGTTTACATTAAAAAAAAAAAAAAAAAAAAGTCAGTAGAATGCTGTTTTGAAGGAAATGTAGCAAACTGTTCATCATAAATTAATCCTTTGATCGCATACAATTTACCATCGAAATCGAAAATCAAAACTTGCTCCCGTTCCTAGACACACTAGTCACACGTCTTCCTTCAGGCAGTCTATCCTTCACGGTCTACCGAAAACCAACACATATGGAGTCATTAACACCCTCAAAAACAGAGCTACAACAATTTGCTCTAACCAGCAAGCCCTGAAACAAGAACTAAAAATCATTAGTGACACATTCATAAATAATGGCTATAACAAAAATACTATTAATAAAATACTCCATAAAACAACAATAAAAACGAATCTAGATTACAGTGAAACCATAGCCATCCCATACATTAAAGGGTTATCAGAAAAAATCAACAGAATCCTACAACATTATAACCTCAATGCCACCTTCAAGCCACCCACTAAACTTAAAACCATATTCAGCTCCTCTAAGGATCCTCTCCTCCCATTGGCACATCCTGGAGTCTATTGCTTCTGCTGCACCTGTAACACCGTACATTGGTGAAACAGTACGGACAATCTCTGTACGTAAGAAAGAACACATTAAATATAATCATTATGGTGAAGCAGGCCTCTCAGATCACGCGCTCAATGCCTTACACCGAATCAAGCACCTTCTCTTTACACCATACAAAAACCTGGTATGAAAAGAAATTTAAGGAAGCCTGCAAAATCCTGATAAACCACCCAAATATCAACAACAAAGATGGCATGAAAATTCCAAGGATCTGGATGGCACACATTCAGCCTACCTAATATATAAGATCCAGCATAAGTCAGGACTCTAGCCAATCTTCAGCTAGTATTAGAAACCATTCCATACCAACTGGCTGAAATTTACATTTATAATCATGATGTTAATATATATATATATATATATATATATATATATATATATATTATATATATATATACACATATACATATACATAAACTTGTTGTTGTGCGCAATGTATTTCTACAACCAACAGATAACACTAATAATAAGACTCTAGCGTTGATGTATAATTTTTTTTCTTTTTTTTTTTCACCAGAGGTCAGGCCAACAATTGTTATAGCAGTTGGTCAGTAACTTTAACAAACCAGTTTGATTGTAGTGTAGCTTGTTGTCTGTGTATAGTTGTATGCTCCAGAAGATGACCTGGACATAAAAGTCGAAACGTCGAATGTAGATTTTAGTTATATTAAACTAAAGTTTTTATTCAAACACAGTAGTTGTCTCCATAATTTTCCAAAATGTACTTTGATCCATTAAAGTTTGCTGCAACGAGAGTTATAATAATAAGCACTTCTGGAGCACAGTTGGAAAGACCTTTGATTCCTGTATAGCATACGAGGAACATTTATGAAGGCCTTTCAATGAAGCGGGCAAGTATATAACAGAGTGCACTGTCCAGGCAGCAGCCACCTTCATCCTGAAAACATCATCTCAGTTTCCATTCTATCCAAAGCCTTGGTGGAACCCAGAATGTCAGACAGTTAAAAAAGATCAGCACAGAGCATGGGATTGTTATAGATAAGACTGTCAAGATTGATTTCATTTAACTCGGTATTCGGTGGTAAATAAAATGAACATACTGTAACAAGAAATCCCACAGAGAGCCGAATCTCTACTGCTTCCAGAGTAGTATTAAGCTGGACAAGTTGGAAAGGAATATGACTGCCCACTAAGATAGCTACTTCCCTATGAGCAGGACCACTTCCAGTTCTGTCCTTACGTACAAAAGTGAAATTTCTAAAGGTACAGTCCTCATTGGGTCTTAAGTACATTTCCTGTAGATAGAAACAGAAGGTTTGTGTTTCTGCAACAACACCTTGATATCATCAATATTCTGGTGAATCCCATGACAGTTCTGTTGTAAACATCCTATAGTCTTGATTTTATTGACTTGTCTGGTTTTTCAGGAGGTTGAGGACTTACCTTTTGTCAGATTTATATTTATCCATTGTTTTAGGGAAGTATGGACGGCCAGTGTCCATCTCTTCCTCTGGTAGTGCTCAAAACATCAAATGTGTTAGGGTCAGTTGGTACGCTTAGTTTACTTTCAGTGGGTACCGAGGTATCCATTTTTTCTGTGCAAGTGTCTGGTGATTTATCTTTGAGTGATATCTCCGCCATAATTTTTTGACAGGTGAGTTTTCATCAACTGGGACCATTTTGAAGTTGTCTCTGGAGTAAGGCCATAGGTCTTGTGATAGTGATTAATGTGCTCAACAGAGAAGCACTTGGTATCATGAAGTTCAAGTATGGTGAAATTATCAGATGATGGAACAGATATACATGTTTGAGTTGTTGTTGGCACTTTTTTAATTGTTACTTTTTCAGCATAAGAGGATCTCAGAACAGTTGTAATGGTGGCCAGCTTTCTTTTTGCATGTTCATTCTAACAGAACAGCTGAGATGCCCTGCTTTTACAGATGTTGGAGGCCTAGGTATATTAAAAGTAAGGATGTTCTTGGTTGAAACCTGGCAACCATCCCTACGTACCAGGATGCATCACACCCATCACTCCTTGATCTTTAAGCTCTGACATATCTCCTCATCAGGAACATAAAGGAGATCCCATTCTGATGTCACTCCTCTACTGAAATTGAGTGTTCTATGAGATGTTACTACGATTTGTATTCCACCTATTTTCGTTGCTCTCAGTAGTTTCTCGGAATGTTGCTGACACAGTGTTTCCACGAGGATATCACCAGAATGCAATTTCTTAACAGTTTTGGGAGGTACTAGTCCTTCTAAACCTTTTTGAATAAAGAAGGGTGACATTTTCCCAATTGGTTTTTCACCTGTTGCATGATTGGTTAAAAAGGTTGGTACGTTTATGTTAGTATCCGATATCTTTTGTTTGTTGCTTGTGTTTCCATGTGCTGTATCTACGGTATCAGTACTTGGTTTGGGACTTTGTTAGGGTCCCTGAAACATTTAACGATGAAGGATTCATGCTCAAGGAGTTTTTAGTTTGGTGCCAGAGCGTTCCCCACCCACCACTGAGCCACACATGGACGCCCACTACCTGGCAAGCAAAGATTGTGCTCAGGAGTGGAACGCCAGGGCTATCCTGGATGCTATACCAACACTACAGCAGGTCTAGGATCCCAGACCATGGGGTGAGAGACTTACTGCAACACCGTTGACCCTTGCAGGCAAGCCCACTAGCTGATTGTTCCTGGCTGGGCCATCCAGGACCGCCCATCTTGCCAAAGCAGGGGCTAAATTCTAGTAGCAAGGCTTATACGTTGGTCAAACATAACTGGTAATTAGTTTACGGAATTAACAATGCATATAAAGTATATTAATTAAAGATAACTTTAATAAATAACTTCTATATTTCGGCAACGTCACGATGCCATCTTCAGGAACATAAAGATATCGTATGTGCACGCAGGCACTAACAAAAGCAAATGAGGAAGAAAGCAAGAAACTAATATTGTTCCTAAAGTCCTAATGATGCCCTCTGGTGGGCTAATTTGGTTGTCTTGGTAGTTGGGCTGAAGTTCTCAAAATGTAGGTCTCCCAAATTTGGGGCAGTTTCATGCACCCAAATTTGTTGAGGTTAGGAACGTTTTTTAGAGCTGCTGAAGATTCCTTGAATAATCTTTCATATTTAAACTTGCTGTGGTGTATTATTTTTGTTTTCTTCCAACGAATTCTATGGTGGGTATCTAAGGCATGGTCAGCCAGCCAGCGGCTGTACTGGTGAAACCAGATGTAGTCTTTGTGTTCTGAAATCCTGATATTTGTTGTTCTGCCTGTTTGGCCAAAGTAGGACAATTTGCAGCTGCAAGGGACCTAGTATACACCAGGTAGGTCTAGGGGAAGTGGTTGGTCTTTGGTAGAGCGGATAAGGGATGCCAACTTTTTATATGGTCTGTAACAAGAAGTAAGGTCATATTTTCTGAGGATATTGGTTATTTTCTCAGAGGTGCCCTGGATTCTAGTAGCACGGCTTATTCGTTGGTCAAATATAACTGGTAATTAGTTTACGGAATTAACAACGCATATAAAATATATTAATTAAAGATAACTTTAATAAATAACTTCTATATTTCGGCAACGTCACTATGCCATCTTCAGGAACATAAAGATATCGTATGTGCACGCAGGCACTAACAAAAGCAAATGAGGAAGAAAGCAAGAAACTAATATTGTTCCTAAAGTCCTAATGGTGCCCTCTGGCAGGCTAATTTGGTTGTCTTGGCAGTTGGGCTGAAGTTCTCAAAATGTAGGTCTCCCAAATTTGGGGCAGTTTCATGCACCCAAATTTGTTGAGGTTAGGAACTTTTTTTAGAGTTGCTGAAGATTCCTTTAATAATCTTTCGTATTTAAACTTGCTGCGGTGTATTATTTTTGTTTTCCTCCAACGAATTCTATGGTGGGTATCTAAGGCATGGTCAGCCAGCCCAGAGCGACTGTACTGGTGAAACCGGATGTAGTCTTTGTGTTCTGAAATCCTGATATTTGTTGTTCTGCCTGTTTGGCTTGATGGATCTTTGGTTTTCTCTGTTTACAGAAAACCCACCCATACTGGCAGATATATTCACCAGCAATCCCACCATCCCCTGTCACAACAATATGGGGTTATTAAAACACTATATAACAGGGCAAAATTAATCTGCTCAGATGACAAGGCCCTAACTACCGAACTAAACCACATCCACAATACTTTCTTAACCAATGGCTATAACCCCAAAAAAATCCAAAAAATACTAAAACCAGTAAACCACAACCCCCCCCCTCTCCACAATAAAGATTACACCAAATCTATCACCATCCCCTACATCCAGGGCACCTCTGAGAAAATAACCAATATCCTCAGAAAATATGACCTTCTTGTTACAGACCGTATAAAAAGTTGGCATCCCTTATCTGCTCTACCAAAGACCAACCACTTCCCCTAGACCTACCTGGTGTATACCAGGTCCCTTGCAGCTGCAAATTGTCCTACTTTGGCCAAACAGGCAGAACAACAAATATCAGGATTTCAGAACACAAAGACTCATCTGGTTTCATCAGTACAGCCGCTCTTGGGCTGGTTAACCATGCCTTAGATACCCACCATAGAATTCGTTGGAAGAAAACAAAAATAATACACCGCAGCAAGTTTAAATACGAAAGATTATTCAAGGAATCTTCAGCAGCTCTAAAAAACGTTCCTAACCTCAACAAATTTGGGTGCATGAAACTGCCCCAAATTTGGGAGACCTACAATTTGAGAACTTCAGCCCAACTGCCAAGACAACCAAATTAGCCTGCCAGAGGGCACCATTAGGACTTCAGGAACAATATTAGTTTCTTGCTTTCTTCCTCATTTGCTTTTGTTAGTGCCTGCATGCACATACCATATCTTTATGTTCCTGAAGATGGCAGCGTGACGTTGCCGAAATATAGAAGTTATTTATTAAAGTTAATTAATATACTTTATATGCGTTGTTAATTCCATAAACTAATTACCAGCAGGGGCTAAAGTAGTGCAAGACTACCAGGATCCCCCTTTACAGATGCCTATGGGCCGCAAACACGGCGGCAGAGCATTGGATCTCAGTGATGGTGGTCTGGAAAAAAGGATAGTGAAAAAGACTCATGAGAAGCAGAGCAGAATACAGGGAGTAAAGCAAAGAAAAAGAGGAAGAATGAAAAGGGCCAGTACCTTCACTGAGAGGTCCCCTCCACCATGAACAGATGCTCCACATGGATGGGGGAGAGAGAGAGAGAGAGAGAGAGTTTACAAGAAGAAAACCTTTGGCATATATTCACTTTTTATTAGTGCTTAAACTAGGTTTCACTAGCCTGACAGCTGTTTTGAACTGTTGGCTCTCATCAGAAGACTGAAACATAAAGAGAGCAAAAAACGTCTTAATGCCATAGTAATCCTATATCTGAAAGTTAAATTCATCATAAATGAACTCTCGGTAGGTGCATAATCAATTACTAACGTAACGAGTTGAAAAGTTTCAATTTTGGCATAAGTAAAATATTAAAATATAGGATATTATGGATATAGAACATATAGGATTGCTGTGGATTGCTATCCATATGAAACATATGGATAGAAAACATAAAGACATAGTACACAGGTCTGACATAGGATTGCTGTGGTATTAAAAGAGGGTTTTCGCATTGTTTAAGTTTCTGATGAAAACCAACAGTTCAAATAACTGTCAGGCCAGTGAAACCTAGTTTATACACTAATAAAAGACTCCTGGACAGAGCTCATGTCTTTTAAATAGTGCATACCAAGGCAACCGAGATGCTAAAGGTTATGTTATTCTCATAAGCTCTCTGGTAAAATTTGAAACTTTTAAGTTTCTTTTTTACATTTGGCTATAAAATTGGTTGGACCCATAATATCCCCATTTTAATAATAAATTTACTTTGATAATAATAGAAAATTGACTTAGCATTATATGCGACTTAGGAGTGCCTAATACTTCATCAAACCGTACTGCTTTGTGCCATAAGAGAAAGCTGTGCATTAAACTTAGTTGTCCCAGCTTAATTAAAACCAACAAATGTGTGGTGGGACTGAAAGTCCATGACCCAGTTTCATGCTATTTTAAGGTATGACAAAGAACGCTGTATATCAAATTTTGATAGCTCCTACCATTTATAATAAAATTTTATCGTCACTTGTGAAATCTTCATCAAACAGATTCTAGATTCATGCTTGCTCATCCTAATCTTCCACTCAAAATATGGTTAATGCAGAATCCATGAAAAAAAAAAAAAAAACTGTATATTTTATTATTTTAATGGCTAATATAGCCTACTTTTGTTTAGGCATGCGTGCCCCTGTTTTTAGTGTCATTGGTGGCTCTTTACCCAAAACCTTAGGGCATTACTGAAGTGTTATAAAACGAATATTTGGAGGAAAATTTGGACATACCTCTTTTGGATTTTGTTTTCTGTCTCCTTATCCTGGCAATATGCCTTCATCTGCTGTTAAAGGAAGTGGGGGAAGGGGAAAGTAAAGTAATGTGGAGGAATTATTTGAAAAATCTCGGGTTTTTTATATGTATAATAATATTATTATTATTTAGGGTGGGTAGAGAGCGTTTGGGAGGGGAGGGTGTGAGAGAAGGATCTGAAGATAGAAGTTATTTTTTGGGGGAAGAGGTGGGACTTAAGGGAAAAAGTCAGGGGTGGGAGTAACGGGAAAGTCTTCCCCCCACGAGTTCTGAATATGATGCCTGTCGAAATGGCTCATATCCCGTTACTCCAACCTTGACTGAAGTCCTTCCTCTTCTCCCAAAAAAACTTCTATCTTCAGATCCTTCTCTTTCCCCCCTCTCTCAAATGTTCTCTACCCACCCTTAATAATAATAATATTATACATATAAAAAAAAAAAACCTCACATCCCTCCACATTACTTTACCCCCACTTCCTTTAACAGCAGATGAAGGCACATCGCTGGGATAACAACATACAAAAAAAAGGTATGTCCAAATTTTTCTTCAATTTTATTCTTCATATATTAGTTTTATAATGCTTTAGTAATGCCCTAAGATTTTGGGTAAAGAGCCAATGACACTGTAAAAAAAGGGCACTCCTAAACAAAAGTAGGCTATATTAGCCATTAAAATAATAGTTTATTTTAGAGAAGTAACGTGAGAATTTTCCCAGAAATAATAGCTATATATATTTTAGTTTAACTCTTTAACTACCCCAACAGCCATATGGATGAAATATATTGATTTAAGCTTCATATACATGTTATTTCAATTTCATAGGCACTTTGCTAGAATGTAATTATTGACCTGCAAATACACTAAGGCCAGTGAAGGGGTTAATTAGAAAAGTTAAGGTAACGATATGTTAAAAGCATATTTTATGTTACATTTAATGTTAATATTGTTGAACAGTGCTTGCTGATTCAATTTGTAATAAGTGCTGCAAAAAATTGAATACAAATCGCTGCTTAATTTTATTTAGTTACCTGTATTACCAAGTAAATATCTTGAATGCTAATTGTGAATGATGATCTCACAAACTGCTGAAAAACGCTGTTTTGTTCAATTATCAAAACTAGTAACTGGATAAGATAATGAAGTGCAAGAGAAAACAAGACTATTTCTTGAAATAAATATTATTGAAAATTTATTCTATTTCCTGAAAGCAAGTAACTTTATTTTCACCATTCTTTTATTGCTCATAAGCTAGATACTAGACTATCATCTACATATGTGTAAAATACACAAAAAAGTTATTTACTTATATCCATGGTGTGATGATGGTTTGAGACTTATTACGCATATAGAGAATGCTACAGAAAAGAGTAAAGTTTGTTTCTCTTGTATAGCTTGTATTAGTGTTGAAATAAAAAGAGGATATCGGAGAAAAAGACATGAAGTTTTAAGAACTTGCATGAACCGAATTAACAAAAGAATAGTTTGCTTGCTTTGCAAATTTATTTTTGCCTTCTAGACATCGAAAAATGATCATACTATTGTTTATGTGCTGAAAATTTATTTTTCACTTGGTCAGACTATAATAAATTTAGTTTAATCCTTTATCCAAGTGTGTGCAAACAAAGTTTGCACCTGGAAGTATCTTCAGGACTGGGGTAAAGTGGTACAACACCGGGCAACTCCTTGCAAAGGTGGAGCAAGCTACCAAAACTCCTATCTCAGTATCTCCCATAATGCAAAACACATCTCCTTGCGGATATGTATAATGTTATGCATTAAGGGAGGGGCCACTACCCAGACTAGTTTCGACCTTTATTGAGGTCTCTTCAGTGGGAGCCAGGCCCAAGTGGAGATACCAAGGCAGAAGCATTAGCAAAGTCATCTCCTCCTATAGGAGATGACCTTGCTAATGCACACACTTAGATAAAGGATTAAACTAAATTTATTATAGTCTGACCAAGTGAAAAATAAACTTTTAACATCTTTCTCTAAATCCAGAGTAATTTAATAAAAAGGTGGCACACCGTTTGGCAGCTCCTATAGGAGGAGATGACCTTGCTAATGCTTCTGCCTTGGTATTTCCACTTGGGCCTGGCTCCCACTGAAGAGACCTCAATAAAGGTCGAAACTAGTCATGGTAGTGGCCCCTCCCTTAATGCATAATATTATACATATCTGCAAGGAGATGTGTTTTGCATTATGGGAGGTACTGAGATAGGAGTGTTGGTAGCTTGCTCCACCTTTGCAAGGAGTCGCCCGGTGTTGTACCACTTTACCCCAGTCCTGAAGATACTTTCTAGCACAAACTTTGTTTGCACACACTTGGATAAAGGATTAAAATAAATTTATTATAGTGTTTATGTATAATTTCTGTATATGCTGTATCAGACATTCAGTATCAATATACCATTTCCTTGGGCTGAAAAGGAAAGGAAAGGAAATAAACACTTAGTCACATCTGTGGCTAAGCTTTTCTTCACTGACTATGATTACACACCCTGTGCTACAGGCATTTGTTTTACGTCATGGGATAATTCTCTTATTTTATATTTTTAACACATTAGTAATGTTAATATTTTATATTAATCTTTGATAAACTTTGATATTATTGTTATTTTCCTGACCTCCATGGTCACAAGACCCATTGTGGGAGGTCACAACAAAGTCTATCCTACTATGCCTCAAAACCATCCACAGTCTGCATGTTCACTACTCTCTCAAGCAATGCATTCCACACCCATACCACTCCTCATGCAAAAAACCTACTTCCCACCATTTTACTCACCACCACCTCCCCTTGCAATCCCTAGGAATAACCCCCTGTCCCTGCTCACTACCTCAATCCACCATTTGAAACATATCCCCAGTGTCAGTATGATAATAATCCTTCAACAGCCCAAACATTCCCTCTTTCCTACACATCATCCACCAAAATCTGCAATTCACACACCCTCAGTCCTCACAAATCAACGTTATATAGTCCTGATATAATTTTTGTTGTCTTCTCTTTCACCCTCTTCAACTTTATAACCTTCAAATACTGTGATCAAATATGAGCACAGAAATCTAGATGTGGTCTAATCAAAGCTTTATGCAATGCCACCAGCACACTTTTATCTCTCACAGTCAATGTTCTCCTCAACATTGCTACAGTTCTCTAAGATGTCTTCACTTCCCTTGCAATGTGTCTTTGGAACTTCAAATCTCTATCCACAATCACCCTAAGATCCCTTGCTTCCTCCACCTCTTCCAGTATAACCCCACCAAGTGAGTATGAAGAATTTCATTTGTGGATCCCAGATTTTAAAACCTTACATTTAGTTGCATTAAACTGACATCCCCATTTGTCCTAATCATTACTATCTTCTCCTCCACATTTTCATCCCTCTTCACTGCCATTGCCACACTATTGTTTGCCAGGCAAGCACTCTTTTGACACTGTACACTACACACACAATCATCAAATCTCCATACATGACGTTCCAAACAGGTTAATTCATCCTTCCCTCACTGACTTTTACAGCTTCCAACCATTCACATACATGCATTTCAATCTTCTTGGGCCCACAATTATCCTTGCATAATGTAATTAGCAACCAATTCACAAACTCAGAAACTATTCAGCATGCATCATCATTTCTGCACTTGTACTCATTTCTCCAACTGATGCTTTGCTTTGAATCTCCAACCTCTCAGTGAACAACACTTTGTCCAAATGTCTAACTCCAAAATCCTTCAAATGCAATCCGTCAGGCACATAAAAGTCCTTTCATTCATCACATTCACTCCAGACATCTCCACACTTCGAATATATCAATAACAGTAATTAATTTAACTTGAAAAATGTTTGAGATATCCATAATGTATGTCTGTGTAGCTCAGTAGAGCCTGTGTAGCTCAGTGGATGTGGCGTTTGCACACCACAGCGCTTGGCTGCACGAAGGAAGACTTGGTTTCGAGTCTAGTCGGTGATTAGAGGAAATTTTTCTAAGCCTTTTTTCGATCGGTTCCCGAGTTAGTCGATCTCTGGCATGGGGAAGCGGGTTTTTCCTCCCGGAAACTCGGATTTTTCGTCCTGTAAACTCAAGAAAATCGACCATAGAACCCACATTATTTCAAACATTAAATATATTATTTTAGGGTTAGGGACCACGAGATGGCGGCACATTTGAGCCGTCTCTCTTCACTGTGTACCGCTTAATTAGTGATAGCCTTGGGCCATCTATCTCTGATTGGTACCAGTGGAGATTGAACTGCCCACTCAGTCTCCAAAAGTTAGATAGGGCTAAATGGCCTCTCCTACTCCCGTATACAGGAATAAAAAGGCGTTAGCTGATTTTATTTTTTTTTTAAATGTTTCCAGAAATGGAGACATATATGATTTTCTACTCTAATACTAACTGTGCTACTTGGATTTACATTTAAAACTAAACCTTTGGGCCTTTCCATATTCTTCATTAAGCATAAAAAAAAGAATATTCAAGTTTCTTTACTTATAATACATGTAATTTTGAAGTATTTGATATATATATATATATATATATATATATATATATATATATATATATATATATATATATAATTTTAGAGTGTTAAAAATGTTTGATGTGTACATAGACAAATAAAACATAACTAGAGCCAAAAATCTAAATATGAAGAAATTATTGTCTACATTAAAAAAAAAAAAGTTTCATTCAACAAAGTTTTATTAAATGTGTACATAACAAATAATTGTAAAGTGTGGATATTCAAAATGAATGCATTTTCAAGCATTGACATAACTTCAACCCCTTACCTCACCCATGCCACAAAAATGTACTAAATACATTTCCAACCTTTGTAGATGGGATTCCATAATCAAAAATCAATAAAATAAAATAAAAAATGGTAAAGTAACACTATATCAGCATGTTGTATTTTATATTCCATGAATACAGATCTGCAGTTATTGTTCAACATGGTTTCTGAGAGTTTAATATAGAATCACCATCTTGATCATCCATTTGTTTCTGATATAAGTAGTTTATGAAGAAAGATTGCGAATGTTAAAAAAAGCAAAAAATAAAGGTATGCAAATATTAAAAGCTTTGGACAACCTTCAACAATCAGAGAGTGAACAGAATTCATTGGTCATTCCTCAGAAACTCTCAAATTTCAACAGTGTGCATGTATTGAGAAATTGCATATGCTGTTTAGATCTTATGAAAGCAACTGAAAATGATGTTACTAGTTGCAACTGTTGTGAGAAATCAAACCCAAAATAATAAGGTGAGTGATTCATCTTTTGTTCTGAAGTTATGATACAGTTAAAAGATAAGAATTTGTGTCACCATTCATTTTTCTGATAGTAATTACAATCGTTTGAACAGTTAATAGTGTAATATAAAAACTTGGACTCTGAAATCCTCTCAGTAGAAATGAATATAGAAAGTCCAAAACCTGTTGTCCTAAACATAATGTGTAGTCCATTCTGGCAGCTTAAAAAAAGGTAATAACCTTACTTACTCCCATGAAGTTTCTTTATGTAAATTTCACCCATGAAAAGTTGTAAACCTGTTTTACATTATAATATGATAACTAATATTTAAGGAATTGACAGCGTATACTAGAAATATAGATTAAATAACTTTAATATATACTTTCCGATATTTCGGCGAACGTCACATTGCCATCTTCTTGGGAACTTACTACAAAGACACGTGCACACAAGTACTAATAACAGCAAATGAGACTGAAGCTAGGAAGCTAGCGTTTTCCTAAAGTCCTGATGGTGCCCCCCTGGCGGGCTATATTGGTAGTTCTTGGCCTTTGGGCTGAAGTTCTTCTGATAAAAGCTTCCCAAATTTGGGGCAGTCTCATGCATCCAAATTTGTTGAGGTTTGGCATGTTCCTAAGGGCCGAGGCTGATTCCATGAATAGTCTTTCATACTTGAACTTGCTGCGGTGTATTACTGTGGCTTTCTTCCATCTTATTCTGTGACGAGTATCCAGAGCGTGGTCTGCAAGTCCAGAGTGGCTGTACTGGTGAAATCGGATGTAATCTTTGTGTTCTGAGATTCTGATATTTGCTGTCCTGCCTGTTTGGCCAAAGTAGGACAGTTTACAGCTGCAAGGGACCTGGTATACACCAGGTAGGTCTAAGGGAAGTGGTTGGTCTTTGGTGGAGCGGATAAGGGATGCCAGTTTTCTATGTGGTCTGTAACAAGTGGTCAAGTCATGTTTTTTTAGGATTTTATTGATTTTTTCCGAGGTGGGTGCCTCGGATGTAGGGAATGGTGATGGATTTAGAGTAATCTTTTTTGTGAAGGGGAGGGGGTGGTGGGTTGTGGATAACTGGGTTAAGTATTTTTTGGAGGGGGTAGCCGTTGGCTGAGAAAGTGTTACGGATGTGATTTAGTTCAGTGGTTAGGGCTTGATCATTAGAAGAGATTATTTTTGCCCTGTTGAATAATGTTTTAATAACTCCATAATGTTGTGAGGGGTGGGGGATTGTTGGTGAATGTATCTGCCTGTATGGGTGGGTTTTCTATAAACTGAGAAAACCAAGGTTCCATCAGGTTGGCGGGTGACTAGTGTGTCTAGGAAGGGGAGGTTATTGTTTTCTTTTTTTCCAGGGTGAATTTGATTCTAGGGTGTTGGTTGTTCAAGTGTGTTAGGAAGGAGAGGAGTGAATCCGGGCCATGTGGCCAAATAGCGAAAACATCATCAACGTAGCGAAGCCATATGGTAGGTTTTTGTGGGGCTGAGTTTAAGGCTTTCCCTTCAAACGTCTCCATGAAGAAGTTGGCCAAGGGTGGGGAAAGTGGTGAACCCATGGTTGTCCCCTCTATCTGTTTGTAGAATTTTTCCTGCCAAACGAAATAGCCTGAGTTCATTGTAAACTGAAATAGGGCTGAGATATCGGGAGGAAATTTAGCTTGGATTAGCTCTAAGGTTTTCTTTGAGGGGGGACATTCGTGAATAGGGAGGAGACCTTTCGTCAGCTACCTTAAAGCCAGAAGCACTCCACGCTCTGTCACGTGGTCACAACTTCGCCATTGCTCCTAAGAAATTACCGGCCGAGGAATTAATGATCCAAATTGAACGCGGGATTCGCCAACGATATTAGATTGGATGTAGCCTGTGTTCTCAATAAAGCAAAACCTCCAAAATCCAACACTTTAGGAAAACGCTAGCTTCCTAGCTTCAGTCTCATTTGCTGTTATTAGTACTTGTGTGCACGTGTCTTTGTAGTAAGTTCCCAAGAAGATGGCAACGTGACGTTTGCCGAAATATCGGAAAGTATATATTAAAGTTATTTAATCTATATTTCTAGTATACGCTGTCAATTCCTTAAATATTAGTTATCATGTTTAACCAGCGTATAAGCCTCTCAGCATGTTTTACATTAATACTGTGGCTTAGTAGTGTTAGTCTGGAACCCTGATCAGGAGACCAAACTTTGAACTTTTTCAAGTTTAGTTTGGTTTCTAGAGCAACACATTGTAATTAGTTTCATCATACTATGCAATGAAATCTCCCACCTAAAAGTGACATTTTCATTGTCTACCTTATCAGCAAACTGATTGCCTTGGATCCATATGGTACTCACATTTACCAGACTTCTTCATTAATTTAATTTTTTGTGTTTCTACTCCATAATTTTTCACCTTTAAATTATTTTCTGAAATCTGTCTCAGGAACTATGATAGTATTTATGATAGTTTGTAGGCATGCTGAATGTGATTTCGCAGATTTGAGAATTGAATGGGTTTGTAATAACATTACACAAAGGTAACTATGGGTCTAAGGTGATGTTGAAATGCATGTTCATGAATGCCATTACTACCAGAAATAAGGGAGAGGAGTTTTGGGCATTGGTCAGCTCTACTTGGCCAAAAATTATAGGCATCAGTGAGACGTGCTTGACAAAAAATGATACATACATACATAGCTCATGGCAAAAACATGATGTTAAAAAAGAGAATCATGATTATTATTATTATTATTATTCAGGCCTCCATGGAGTCAAAAGACTCATCGTGGGAGGTCCTTCCTAAGAACATAAAGTCTGTCAAGACTCATCGAGGGGAGGTTCCCCCTAAGAAACACAAAGTCTATCATACCACTCCTTAAACTCATTGACTGTTCTCACCACTCTATCAGGCAATGCATTCCATGGCTCAACCACCCTCCATGCAAAGAAACCACTCCTCACCCTCTTGCTCACAGTTTCCTTTCGTATCTTCCAGGGATGGCCTCTTGTCATCATTCCTTCCCACTGTTCAACCAAGTGAAAGAACTCCCCAGTGTCAACCCTGTAACCACCTCTCAACAGTTTAAAAGTCTCAATCATATCACCTCTCCTTCTTCTATCCGCCAAACTCTGCAGTCCACATTCCCTCAGCCGATTCTCATAACTATCCTTGTACAGTCCTGAGACCATCTTTGTCATCCGTCTTTGTATCTTTTCCACAGTTAATTTATCCCCTTCAAATCCTGGGGACCAAATCTGAGAACAATAATCCAAGTGTGGTCTGATCAGAGACTTATACAACGGAATGATAACCCTCTTATCTCTGCAGGTCAGTGTCCTTCTCATAATTGCAGTAATCCTCTGTGTTACCTTCACCACCTTTGCAATATGTCCCCTAAACTTCAGGTTTCTATCAATCATCAACCCCAGATCTCTTGTCTCCCCAATTTCCTCCAGTATTACTCCTCCCATAGAGTATGCAGCATCCCATCGATGTTTCCCAAACCTCAAGACCTTACACTTTGCTGCATTAAACTGACACCCCCATTCATTTGCCCATCTATCTAGCTTATTCAAATCCTCTTGCAGGGCTACCACATCTGCACTGTTACTAATAATCCTTCCCAGCTTCACATCATCTGCAAACAACTGAATATTCCATTGCAATCCACTGGTAATGTCATTGATATAAAGCTTAAACAATATAGGTCCTAGTACTGAGCCCTGTGGGACTCCACTTGTAACCTTCTGTCTCCTTGAAACTGCTCCACCATACACAACTCTCTGATACCTATCAGAAACCAATGTGTTGCAACTTAAATATCACCTTATCATGTGGCACCCTGTCAAATGCCTTTGCTAAGTCTAAGAAAATTGCAGTCTATGCCTTTCCCTCATCTAATGTTCTTGTAACTTTATTATAAAAGGCTAGCATATTGCTAAAACAAGAGCGCCCTTTCACAAATCCATGTTGACTCTCACAGATAACATTACCCTCATCTGCCCAGTGCTGTATACGGTCCCTCACTACTTTCTCCAAGATCTTAACAACTACTGATGACACACAGACTGGTCTATAATTAGACACTTCCAGTCTGTTACCACCCTTATGCAATGGCACTATCTTGCCTTCCTTCCATTCCCTGGGCACCTTTGCCGAAGCCAGACTTTCATTGAAAAGCCAGGTTAAAGGCACTGTCAGTTCCCTAGCACATTCTCTCAAAACTCATGGTGAAATACCATCCAGTCCCAAAGCTTTATTGACATCCAGAGTTCTCAGTATCTGAAACACACTCTCCTCCTGTACCTCTAAACCTTGAACCTACCCTATCCCTCTAGCATTAAAACTGACTCCTCCAGGATGAAATACTCCAATAAAGTGGTCATTGAACAATTCCACTATGTCCTCTGCATCAGTCACTCTATTCCCATTTTTATCCCACAATATCATTCTTCCACAGTCATTTCTCCTCCTACTGGCCACATAGCTAAAAAATTCCCTAGGATTTTCTTTGGATCTTAGGGCCAATCTCCTCTCATATTCCAGTTTCGCTCTCCTTACCACACTAGTCACGCTTCTGGCCTGTGTCTTATATTCTTCACGCATCCTCTCTTCACCTGTCTCCTTATATCTCTTCCATAGCCTCTTTTTCACATGCAATTCCTGTTTAATATTGTTTGTCATCCACTTTACTCCAAATTGTGTCCTCTTCTTCACTCATGGTATACAACTTACCATTGCTGCTAACAAATATTCTTTCACAATTTCCCATGCACTAACGATATCCCAGCCTTCCAATTCCTCCCTCCATGAAACTTTTAATCTAAGACTATTATAATCACCTGCATTAAAATTCCACATAAGTTCCCATCTCTTTGATACTCCTGCATGTCTATTCATTTTCCAAGTCAAAACCATATGGTCACTCTCTCCAGCTGGTGGGAGAGATGTCATCTCAGTTATTATCAACTCTTCTGATGCTATAACCAAATCTAAAACTCTTGAACCTCTTGTTCTCTCTGTTACATGTTGCCTAAGACATTTGTCCCTCAAGAATTCTAGAAATTCCATTCCACTATTGTTACATGCATCTTCCTCTCTCCAATTTATACTACTGTAGTTAAAATCTCCCATAACAATCATTCTTCTTGCACTTGCCAAACTTAGCTCTCTAAACATCTCCTGGTCCCCATCCTCTGTGCTCCTGGGTCTGTAGCAACACCCCACTAAATATCCTGTCTTGCCTACCTCTACCTCACACCTTATGCTCTCAAAATCATTTTTCTCACTTCCTTCCAAAACCTCCACTCTTAGAGGACATAGGTCATCACTTATCATAAGCAGTACCCCACCACCACGCTTTCCCCTCCTATCCTGACGAAAAATGCTATACCCAGCGACTTCTATTCCTATTATTATATCCCCCTCATCATTATTATATAATGATGTCATTATATATTAACAGAATTGAAGAATTTAAAATATTTTTTAAGTTAAAACTTTAAAGGAAAACACAGATCTAATCCAAGAAGTTGGAAAATTAAAATAAGAGTTAAAAGTAAAAGTCTTAATATGTTATAATAAGGAAAAGAAACATATATATCATTATAAATTCAGATCTAAGTTCGTAATCCAGGTCACAGCTTCAGGAGCCACTTGTAAAAAGTCATTCCAAGTCATTCTGATAAGCACAAAAGATGCATTCTGTTACAATATGTTGCATAATCTGTTGTGGAGCACCACAGTCACAGACAAAAAATGATATAGTTACAGGGATGGAATGTAAAGGATATTGTATTTTCAGGGAGGATAGAGGGAATAGGACAGGAGGAAGGGTATTGTTGATGATAGTTGAAGAACTACAACCTACAAATGTAAAAGTTAAAGAGGATTTTAGGCCTGGGAGAGATGGTTCATTTCAGGCTATCTGGTATGAGATAAATAGGACAAAATATAATGTTGGTTGTTGCTATAGAATATGGAGTCTGAAGGAAGATATTGATGCCATGCATCAGAAGATTACCACAATGAGTGCAGGCCAAACAATTCTTATGGGGGGACTTCTACTATGGGGGATATAGTTTGGAGGGAGGAACAGAAGCATGGCAAGATGCAAATGGAATTATACAATTGCTGAGGGATAATTGCCTGAAATAACATGTCATGGAGGAGACCAGGGATTTGAGAGTGCTGGATTTGGTAACAGCATCAAAAGATATATCCATAATCAAGATAGACCCCTCTGCTTTCAACTAGGAAGAGTGACCATGCAGCAGTCTTGTTCAAGAAGTTGCTAAACATGTGTAATTCTCTGTCAAGAAAGGATTTAAGCTGAACTATAATGCTGGTAATTATGACAGACTCATGAGTCTGTCAAATTACCAGCTTCAAAATTTCTTCAAGATTTCTTCAAAAAAATGATGTGTATAATTTTATTTAAATATGTAAACTTTATATTTTATATGTACTTTTGTACATGGTTTTATTTTGTACTTATACTTTAATGCTAATATTAAAAAATCTGTTTTCCCTTTATTTCGAGATTTTTTTTCTGTTGTGGCCCCCGGCATGATGTATAATTCTTAATTTGGCCCTTGGAGGTAAACGAGTTCGACATGCCTGGTGTAGATGATGATGGTAGTTGTGATTAGTGGAGACAGAGTTGTAGAGTAGGTGCACCCTCCCTCGATGAGTCTTTGGACTCCCTGGAGGTGCCATGTAATAATAATAATAACATTTAATCTGTTTCACTGCTATTTTTAAGAATCTCACTTATGTCTTAGATGAATATAAGTTGGGTAATAAAAGAAATTATATTGCAATCCTTGCAGATTTAAATCTTTAATAATGAATAGAAATATGTTATTTCATTGAATTAAGTTATATGTTATGCATGTTGATTGATTCGAGCTTAACTTTCCTGACTTTGTTTTCAGACACTTGAACTGCCAGTTGATTCTCGATCATCTTCTGGGTCAAGCACAGTTAGTGGTACAAGTTCTTTGCGACCTTCATCTGTTACCCCAACAGTGACCAATGACCTCTGTTCAACATTTTCACCTCCTCATACTCATCAGCATTCCAACCTACATCTACATCGTTTGCACTTCATCCGGCCTTCTCATCTTTCACTGAATGCCAATAGCAACAGCATTGTAAGTGGTATTGGACCTTTTAGCAACATTCAGCAGAAAATTTGTGGAGAAGAAGTATGGACGAAAGATAAGTCTTTGGGTATTAGGAATTGTAGGAAAGATAGTTTTATAGACAATGACAAAATAGAAATATTGTCAGGAGATTCTTATTCTTATGTACAGTTGGCAAGAGAGAAAACGGCAAGAACAGATCATGAATATTCCTATCCTGTTGTTGACAGCTTTAGGTCAGGAAGAAGGGACTCCATTAGTAATATCAAAAAACACCAGTTTGAAGCCATTTGCTCAGAACCTACTTTGCTGCCAACAAAGACTAAAAAGAAAAAAGACTGGAGAAGAAATCATGTACCTACTCAAGTACAGTGCCGTCATTGTCTTGAGACTTATATTGAAGATGAAAACCATCGAGGCAGCTGTGAGTATGCACCTGATGGTATATTGGCATGTATCAGTGCTATTACTTGCATTTCTTGTGCCCAGTGCATGTTGTATCATTGTATGTCAGATGCTGAGGGAGACTTCAATTTACATCCTTGTACCTGCGACACATCTGATGACCATTGTCATAGACGGTGGGCAGGACTCGCTCTTCTCTCTTTGTTTGTTCCATGTCTTTGGTGCTACCTGCCTCTTCGGGCTTGCCACAAATGTGGAGTTAAGTGTGGTTTGTGTGGAGGTCGTCATAATTCTGTGTGATAACTGCAGTTTAATATGTTCCCAACCTTTAATCTGTTTTTGTCATGTGAGTTTTTTTATTTATTTTTTTATTGCACTGAATGTTTTGGATGTGATTATGATGTTATAAAAACTGCAGTGCAGAATTAGGAAAAATCCAGATTTGTGGTGAAAGCTTGAGGATGCATATGAGCTTGTTGTATTTCATATTTGTTCAGGGAATCTAAAACTTTGTGCTTGTATGAACTGTATTACAGTTGTGCTTCACTGTAAG
This sequence comes from Typopeltis vanoorti, assembly GCF_054136105.1. Lineage (NCBI taxonomy): Eukaryota > Metazoa > Arthropoda > Arachnida > Uropygi > Thelyphonidae > Typopeltis > Typopeltis vanoorti. The sequence goes on from NC_143559.1 coordinate 67,432,707, forward strand.
GTCCTCAGATTAACGGTTTGCTCAGTCAGTGACAGCAGTATGTGATGTGTGTATGTATGTTATATATATAAATAGTTGGCTATACAGCTTTATTTGCCATTTTCAATATTTTATTAAGTTAAATGAATGTATCAAAGTACAAAATGTGTGTATAGTCTATAAGGTGAACAGTTTTATGTAAATGCTACAGTTGATATTGTTCCATTTTTATCCAATGAACATTTAAAAAAAAAATTACAGAATAGTTTGATATGCTTACTTTTTTTTTCATCAATGAGAAAAAAAAAGAACTTTTTAATCAAGATTGAGAATTGTAAATTTTATAATTAACACGTGATTGCACGTATAATTTGTTTTTGCTTATATACTTAGAATAATTAATATTATAGGTATTTCATAACTTGTTTGAAATTGTTTTATTCCTGAATATTTTATCCTATGTTTGATATGAACATTGACAATTGTAAAATCGCTTCTTTGTTTTTACTGTGAAAAGGAATGGAGAAATGTACTCTGTATAGTTTTTGCTGTCCTTGAGAATCTCATTTATTTTAAAGTGTTTAAGATATTTATTTGAATGTTTTGTGGATTTGTGTATTAAGTGATTGTAAAGTAGATGATTGCTAAGAGTATTGTCCTGTGACTTATATTTATCACACACACACAAAAATAAAAATTAAAAAAAATTAGGATCTAAGAAAGGAACTTTGTGCCAGTTGCACTGAATATTGCCATTAGGGAATAAACCTTAAACGAAAAGTTTTCTTATATTAATTATTCTTTGAATATATCAGGCATAGATAAGAAATGCCAAATATTCAGATTGGGGATTTAATGCCAATTGCGTGCAAAGAATTATATCAATGATTCCTTTCTTTTTGCCAATATTTTTAATATCCATTGTAATAACCCAGGCATGTGCCTAGCTATATGCATAGTGTAATATTATTTTATTTTATTTTTCGTTTGTTTGGTTTAAACGTAGATTAAATAAAATTTATGGTCTTATTGTGTGTGTGTGTATGCACAGACATGCTTGCACATGTTTAATTGGAAACACATAGCCTGAAACTGGATAACATTTTTTTCAAATGTTGCCTATTGAAAAGGTTGCACATCCCTGCATTAACTTTTTTTTATAGACAAGTGCAGTTTGACATTTTTCACACTTGCCAGTTTATCAAAGTAACTGCTTAAACATTCAAGTAAATAAACCTATTGCCAAGAAACTACAGTTTAATTAATATTGGTGAAACTAGAGAAGGTACCAACTATCTCAAATCAAATTTTTATATATGTCAGTTTCTTTTCACGTTTGAGAATCTTTAAATACTTAATTGCTTAATTGCAAGGGTCCAAAAGTGTATTTGTTGCTTGAAAAAATTTACTCATGTATAATCTAATCTTAAGTGTCATACCAAACTCATATTCACAAATGGTGTAATTAAGTTTTCATTTCAAGCAGCTGTATGAAAATTTCATATTAAAAATTATTGGTTTACTGATTTTCAGATTGCTAATAGGTAAGGCTAATTTACTCATTAGTGTCCATTAATGCATGAGTAAAAATACTTTTAAGAGTTCTCTGCTTTTCTGATTCAAATACTTAAATGCACAGTATGCATGAGAAGAGTATATTTCTTCTATTTAGATCTGCAAGTGGAAATTACAACTGTTATTTTTATACAATTATTATTGCATGTTCTTATTTATATTATAAGGATTTCTTGTCCTTGGATTCTCCAATGCTAATAATGAAGTTGTGCTATATATTATTGATGTGATTCATCTTGTAAAACAGCATTTTTTTTTGATATGGCATTAAACATTCCTTTTCTTTTCAGTAAAGCTGAAAAAGAAAGGAGTGTTTAGTCCATGCTAAAGAATATTAAATTCATGTTTTTAACAGAAATTCATGTCAATTTTAAACATAATAAAAACTAATCTTTTCTAGCACAGTATGGACATACAGTATATTACAGTGGCTCCTTTTTTTTTGTTGAGATGAAAGCTTTTTCCTGAATAATATATATATATATATATATATATATATATATATATAATCAAACCTTTAAATATTTAGAAATGTGTGATAATTTTCTGTACCACTCACTTGCAAATGCTAATGTAGTGATGGGCATAGGTACTGATGATTATTCATAATAGTGCTTTACAGTATAAACAATACCAGAACAAATTAAATAATTTATTTATTCAGTCACTAATACTGATATTTCTTTCAATTTCCAACCAGCTTCTTCAGAGCAGAAAGTACACCTATGGTAAGAACACTCTTGCAGAAACAATCCATAATGTGTCAGAAAGAAAGAAAACTAATGTCTTATCAAGATTCTAAGAGCCAGACAAAAAATAAAGTGCATTCAGAGAAGGTGAACTAAATGATGTGGTCTGAGAATAACTGTCTCCCAGTTCTTAGGAGTGTATTTCGTAGCTGATGCTAATTCTAAAAATAGTCCCATAATAAAAATAGTCCTAGTAAAGCAACTTCTGTGCAGCATGGTTGTCTTCTTCCAATCCTATGAAAGAGTAATCATGTTACTCATATCAATCATATCACCCCTTTTCCGCCTATCATTCAATTTCTGCAACCCACAAATCTTCAACCTGTTCTCATAAGGTTCATTCGATAGACCTGCTATCATCTTGGTCACTCGTCTCTGGATCCTCTCCACCTCCTCCCCATCAAGAAGAAACCCTGGTGCCCATATCTGGGCACAGTAGTCTAAATGGGGTCTTATCAATGCTCGATACAGAGGAACAATAACCTGTTTGTCTCTGCTTGTTAAAGTATTTTTCAGCAACCAAGTGATTTGATGAGCTGATTTAGCCACTTTTGCGATGTGCCCCCTAAACTTCAACTCCCTATTCACCAACACTCCCAAATCCCTGGCCTCTTCAATCTCCTGGAGTACAGTTCCACCAATGTGATATGCTGCTGCTAATCTTGTCACCCCAAAATGCATAATCTTACATTTTGCCACACTAAATTGACATCCATTCTCCTTAGCTCAGTCTCCCAAACTATCCAAATCATCCTGCAAAATTTTGACATCCTGTGCACTCACTATTGCTCTACCCAACTTTGCATCATCAGCAAACAAATTAACAGTTCCTCTCAGATCCTTTCAAATATTGTTAATGAACAAATTGAACAGTAGTGGTCCAAGAACAGAACCCTGTGGCACACCACTAGTCACAGGCCGTCTTTTGGACTCTACTCCTGAATAAACTACTCTCTGATATCTCTCCATCTACCACCCTCCTATCCATCTCACCAACCCTATATCCATCCCCATATGCTGCAGTTTACTGATTAGAATTCCATGTGGTATCCTGTCAAAGGCCTTAGCAAGGTCCAGTAGAATCACTGTTAAATCCATTATCCAGTTCAGCCATCACTGTGTTATAAAACGTGAGCAAGTTACCGAGGCATGATCTACCTTTCACAAAACCATGCTGTCCCCCATACAGTATCCCATTTTCATCTATCCAATCCTGTATTTTCCTCTTGACTATTTTCTCCAAGACCTTGACAACGATTCCTAATATGCTGATCGGTCAGTATTTACAACAGCAGTCTTGGAACCTCCTTTATGCAGTGGAACTATTTTTCCCCTCTTTCCACCTCCTTTGGGACTAACCCAGACCCGAGACTCAAATTAGACAAAATGATCAAGGGCACTGACAATTCTTTAGCCGCTTCATGTACGACATGAGCTGGTATACCATACAATCCCACATATGTATTGACATTGAGGTTTTGTAAGACTATTCACCTCCACTTCATTCACCATAATTCCCGTATAACCTGCAGTGTCACCACCTAGATGATATACTCTTGCAAAGTGCTCGCTCAGTAATTCTACTATATCAACTGATTCGGTTACCGCCCTACCATTGTCATTCTTTAAAATCATTCTGCCATATACATTTTTTCTTTTACTTGGAACATATGAAAAAAACTGTTTGGGATTCTCTTTAGCCTGCATGGCTAATGTTCTTTCATAATCCGCTTTTGCTTTTCTTACCACACTCATTACCCTTCTGGCCTGCGCTTTATACTGTTCATGTGCCTGCAGGTCACCTTTCTCCTTAAGTTCCCTCCACAGTTGTTTCTTTTTTTGCAGCTCAAGCTTAATGGTGTTATTCATCCATTTAACCCCTACTTGATTTATTATTTGGGCTCTAGGTATACAGTCAGCCATTGCCTCCTGCAAACACTTCTTAATCACCTCCCATGCACTATCAACATCCAGCCCTTGCAGTTATACATGCCATGGCACTGAACCGATCAAACTCCTAAGCTTGTCATACTTATCAGCCTGATATTTCCACATGTACCCTGTCTCTAGTGGCTGCACTACAGTCTTTTTGTAAAAAAAAAATAATAATAAAATAATTAAAAAAAACTTGATGCAATAACCCACCTAAAGATGAAAATAAATTATAACTCTTGCTAATTTTATCTATGAACAATGTAAACACAAGAAACGATTACATTTTATTTACAAATATTTCAGCTTGAAACTAACAAGCCATCAATGTAGAACTCGTTGTACATGGCATATTGTTATGTTAGCTATTAGCTGTGTGTACATGTGATGTGACTACATTGACATATGAATATAATACTAAATAAAAATAGAAGAATGAGACTTTCTCATATTTTTGGTTAAGACATACAATTGGTTCATTTTAAGTTCAGGTGATGTACTAAGGCTTTGGCACTTTCCTTATATAAATTTTCATATTTAAAGTGCCATTGGTGAAGTAACCAGATTCATAACCAGAAAATTCACATCATGTTATGTTAAGCCAGTCTTCTCAGGTTTATTTTAAGTGATGTAAATTTGATGCTTCTGTATTTGCTCTTCCACAGGAAAACCAGTTTGTCCAAAATAAAGAATATTACAATTGCATGGAACTTGGTAGTATCTGGAAGGGTAAAAGAGGCCATCTGTCCTTCAAGGAAGGTAGCCAGGGTGAGAGTTTATTAATTGCAAAGAATGTTGGTATCAAGTTATATTTCTTTAAGATTTTTGAAACAGGTTCAAAAACACTGGAGATGTAAGAATTGGAACTCTTCATGCAGTTTTTTGGTTTCTTGGAGCTAGTGTATGGGAATCACAGATCTATATTATAAAGACTCTACTAACAGAGTGCAAGTTTGTTCTAACCCTCAGACCTCCAGCTAGAAACTCGTAACATCCAGAATATTATGCTTACCTGCTTGGATGGCTGAGGGTTAGCATATCTGCTCTCCAACCAACAAGCTGCAAATTTGAATCTTGCCATGGACATGGATGTCTGTGAATGTGTCTTTGGGTGGGAGATTAATTTCATTGCCTGGTGTGAAACCACTGCTGTGATTATTGAAGGCATGAAGTAGTTTGAAAAAATTCTGTTTGATTTCTAGAGCAAGGCTTCCAAACTATGTAAAAAATAAACAAAAATACAAAGAAATGTATAAAATTACTGAAACATAGAAAAAAAAAACTTAGCCCATCCATGGTATGTATGTGATATAGATTTTCTAAAACCTTTTGGGAGCCACATAACAACAATAAAAAAAAATCCACATGTAAGCGTCCAAAAAATCCCTTAGCTAGTAAGGGATTTGTTGCTATAGCAGTGGTGATTGCTGGAATTTTTGCTTGTTTAGTAATTATTATTGTTCAGGACTTTTTTCTGTTTTAGACAATGCATTATCTTTAATATCATTTCTTACTCATATACTGTTTACTTTCACCACCCTCTCAAACATTTCCATCTCCCACCACTCCACAAAAAAAAAAGCTATTTCTCACCTATCTCTTGCTTACCCCTTTGCAAAATGAGAAAGCTCCTTTTCCTAATAACTTCTAATACTGCAAACACATCACAGTCCTGTGGTGTGATGGCAACATCAGAAGTTATTGAATAATTTGCAACAGGAAAGTGCTTGTTGGTTAAGAGTGCAATGTTGGAGTAGATCGAAGCATAAATCAAGTGACATGTGGCTTAGTTATTAAAAATTTCCTCAGTGTATAATTCTGTTTGTTGCTTACTGCTTTATTAGAAAAATTATTAAAAATGCTTAATTTATAATTGTTTCCAAAAGCATTTGACTGTTTTTCATTTGAGTTATGCCACAGAATTTCTCTAAGCCTGAGACATATTTCAAACTTCTTGATAATGCTCTCCAACATGTGGAGACATACATACTTTATCCTTTATGTATATAGATAACATAATATTCATAAAAGTATTTATCCCTCTTGTACAGTATACTGTATGGTGTCTATATAGTTCAGTTGATATTTTCACAATCAAGTCACCTGCAATCATCTTTGTTAGTCCATAATAACTGTAAAGTTTCTGATCCATCTTCTTTTAGGCTGTAGTTTTATCCAGAAAGGTCCTTTTCCTTTCACAAATTTAAGCTATATGTCCTGTGGCAAGATATATTACTTTTAATCTCATTTTTGTACCATACTTTCACATCCCTTATTCATTATTCCCCATAAAATTTTGCTTGATTTTAGATTTTCAACTACTATCATTAGCAATACACTCTGCTTCTCTTTTCATGCTAACAGTCTACCCACAAAAATTTCCTTTCCATTATTTAGATATTTATTGCCTTTCTGTAACTTGCCAGTCTCAGATGGAGACATCAAGATTTTTTTTCCTTCTGCAAAACAGACACAACTGACAGTGAACACACACCATTGATGGAAAAAATCATTTGAACTACCTCGATATTTATTTGAATCATGTACACCTGCCATACCCTGTACACATAGACCTACTCCTTATATGTCTTATATCCCTTTCTGTATTGCTTCTGACAATGACTTCTCAGTAACTCATGTCTCCAGAGCTGTTCTCCTCTTGTTACATTGTCTCATGCTAATAATAGCAAATTTAAAAAAATAAATAAACCTTTAAGGAATGGGGAAAAGAAGCTAATCAGAAAGTCAACTGTACATTGGTAAAGTACATCAATAAAGAGAATATAGTTTTATAGTTGTTGAATAAAGTGAGAAGACAACTTTGTTGAGACATTTATCAAATTTACCTAGTTAAATGTTTAAAATATTTGGAGATACCAGTGTCTACAAAGTCTTGATAATTAAATCAATTTATGAATCTGACATGTTTTATGTCATCTTAATTGTTAAATAAAATTTAATATAATTAAAATGCAATTATACTTTTGAAGTATTTTTTTTTTTTCCTTTTTTAGAAAATCTAATATTCTTACCTGTTTACTTGTTTCTTTTATGTAATGTTATCAAGCATTAATATTAATGTATGTCCTTTCCTTTTTATCCAAATAATGCCATCAGTGCATGAGTTTTAAGCAGGAGAATATTTTTTAAAAATATTTTTTGGTATCAGACTCCCAGTATGTAAGGTGTTTTACATATATAAGTGATAATTTGAAGTTTGTTTAAAAAATTTCCAAATTGTTTCCTTTTTTAAATGATTGAAAATGATTTTAATGGATTTTTGAATATTTTCTGAAATGTGTGTTATGCTTTAGGTTAGCACAGTGGTCGCCAAAGTGGTCGATATCGACCCCCAGGGGTCGATTCGGGCTCAGGGGTCGATAGAAAAATATAAGACATCATTGTACGGGTAATATTTAATTCGGTTAACTTGGATTACCTCCATCCTGAATGACAATGCAATTTAGAGTGAATCGTGGGAACAGTGACATGAATAGGACCTGTAAGATGGAGCAAGGTCATGAAAACAGTTACGAAGGCCCATCATGTAGGCCAAAATGACGTATTTACCAATAAACGGATGTCGGTGGTTCCCACCTGGCGGTGCAGCGGGAACAAGATTGCAACACGTGCATGGTTGCTTATTTACTTATACTTACACGTATTCGATCCCAGTCTCATTTTTGAGCATCGACATACAAGTGAGCATTAATGCTCTAAAATTCATCAACATACATATTATAATTCAATCGTTATTCATTCACAAACTAAACTTCTCTATTTTGAAGTGTTGAGCAGGCCTGTAATTTTGTACATCCTATATATACCTATAGGAAGATTGTATTATTGTTATTTTGTTATCTAAATTAAATTTTATATTTTATATATCATTTATCCCTCCTATCAAATATGTAATTTGATAGGATAATGTTAAGAAGGACGTCAAAAACGTATCCCTTCGACATTAAACCAATATAATAATATATGCTATATTATACGTACAAGAAACACTGTAACTATAAAATAAACAATCTAAAAACTCACATAAGCATCTTTTTTGCTTGTCCTATTATAATTACATAATAGTAAAATAGAGGGGATCGATAAAAAGTCAAGAAATTCTTGATGGGGTCGATGGTCAAAGAAGTTTGGCGACCCCTGGGTTAGCATATGGTTTAATTACTCTTTTTTAAATTATACAATAAATAGATTAGAATTTAATCATTTGGTCATCTTAGACATTATACTCTGAAGTTGTATGGATTATGGATGCGAAGTTCATTGTTTAAGATTTTATATCGTGTTTTCTGTTATTCTACTACTTTTGGTCTGTTTTATGGCATCATGGAAAATAATTTAATGATTCTCAATGGCTTGTAATAAGAGCTGCAAGATATTTTGGAATAAAGGCAAATGCTACTTTCATAGCTTTGCAGTAATAACAAAGAATGGCCCATTTTAGAATCACCTAGTCAGTTTTCATTGCATTACAGATTTATATTTTGTGGTGTCACAAGAGTAATGTTATGAAATTTATTAGATGCTTTAATGTCATAGATCTATAAAATGATCTTTAATTGTGGGAAATAAATGCTAGCTTTGCAAAATGTATCTAAACTAGATAGATTAGATCTTTTATTAATTAGACTTCTCCTTGGAATCCTAAGTTCATTACAAGAGACCCACTCTAACTATTATTCACATCTCTCTCTCTTTTATTAACACTACACTCATGGATACTTTGGGCAAACCAGTTTTGTTTTTCTACTCTCTAAACAAAAAATCTTGTCCTCACATTCTTGCTAACCACACTTTTATTCAACTTCCAGGAGTATCAGAGTCCCTCTAATAAAAAGGGACCCTGATAAGAAAGTTATCAGTTCCTTACAGGACATTTCAGCTCACCATGAATCTGATCTTATACTTTGCAATGGTTAACTGACAAGTGGTTACCCTTGTCATTCTCTTATGATTACCTTATCCAGTTTATCATCAGCAGCAAACAACTAGATGTTCCTACTAAAATTATATTTCTACTATCATTGTTATGATTATTGTTATTAACATTTGATCTCCATGGAGTCAGAGACTCATTGTGGGAGATATCCACTATTGCACACGGTGCTCATCCATCTGTGCTTTAAACTGATTCAGCGATGGTTAACTGACAAGTGGTTACCCTTGTCATTCTCTTATGATTACCTTATCCAGTTTATCATCAGCAGCAAACAACTAGATGTTCCTACTAAAATTATATTTCTACTATCATTGTTATGATTATTGTTATTAACATTTGATCTCCATGGAGTCAGAGACTCATTGTGGGAGATATCCACTATTGCACACGGTGCTCATCCATCTGTGCTTTAAACTGATTCAGCATGTCTACATTCACAACACACTCAGGCAATGCATTCCACTCACCAATTACTCTTCATGCAAAGAACTTGCTCCTCACTCCTCTGCTCACATATTCCTTATACAGTTTTCAGCAGTAGCCTCTTGTTCTATTCCCCCCTTCCATTCTATAAAAAATCTCTTCCATATCAACCTGATAACAACCCCTGCCTTATATGTCTCAATTATATCCCCCTTTTCCTCCTGTTCATGAAGCTTTGCAACTTACATTCTCTTGATCTGTCCTCGTATTCCACATTCCAAAGACTGCTGACCACCTTTGTGAATCTTCTCTGGATTCTTTCCAACTTATCCTTGTCACCATGAAAACATGGTGACCAAATCTGTGCAAAATAATCCATATGAGGTTATCAAAGCCTTATACAATGGCATCATAACCTCTCTATTTCTGCATGTCAAGGTCCTCCACATCGTTGCCATTATCCGATGTGACGTCTTCACAACTTGTGCAATGTGACCCCCTGAGAATCATTAATATAATAAAATATATATATATATATATATATATATATATATATATATATATATATATATATATATATATATATATATATAATATGATCATTAACTTCCGAAATAAATGGTGCAGTACAGCACCATAGCACAGTGAGCTCCATTCTCTGGCAGTGCTTCTTGTCATCATGTATTTTACTGAATCATAATGATTAGGCTTTAAATGTCACTTGTCCTCTAAAAATGTTGGTACTTTGAAATTTGTATTGATTCAGTACAAATCCGTTCTGAGAGTGCAGCCCTTGATCATGGTAATCATGCTTGTGTTTAAATTGCTTGGAGAATAACAATTTCTGAATGCTTTTGATAAAATTTTTAATATAAATTGATTAAATTTATCATAATGATTCAGTTCTTAAGTGCTTCAGAAACTGATTGATTATCTGAACTTGTGGATTAGTCAGTATTTTTGTGGAAAAATATATTACTGAACCACAACAAAAGATGGAAGACTAAAACTTCATATTAAATTCAACTTAAGCACTGTTTCAGATCCATCAAAAAGACTTCATTAGTTCATTCTCAAAGTAGTTTATGAAAGTCTAAGCAATAAAGGATTTTCATCATCCAGTAGAAGATCTCCAATAGTGCAGTCATTAGGACATGACATTTGCTCTTCAATTAGAAAAGATCTAGAGTCAGATCCTGTTTAATATTACAAGGAACTCTTTAAGGACTTAAAATAACTGGCCTCATAAGAGGTGGTAGGAATTTTTCCCTTCTTGGAAATAGGATTTTCACCCAGCCAGAGTACCCAAAAGTATATTTCAATAGGCATAAAATAGACCATCTCATCCCATCAAATTAAGGTCTCAAAGCCAAGGATATTTTGGCCAGTCATATGCCATAAAAAACTGAGGAAATGTAAGATCACCATTCTGCATATTAAAATCCAAAAAGCAGCTTGAAAACACTATCATTATTCAGGATCTCCATGGAGTCACATGACTCTTATGGAGATCCATCTTTGACAGTGCAAAGCCTATCTTATTACTTAAACTCACTCACTGTTTGTGCTCTCACTACCTTAACACACAATGCATTCCATGGTCAATCTACCCTCCATGCAAAAAAAAAAAAAAAAAAGAAAGAAACGTTTGATTTTTTGAACAGTGTACTTTATCATCTAACCTTTACTCATCCACAGTTCTAATTGTGCTTTATCACAATCCCAGTGGGATTATAATTTAAAAAAATAATGATAATAAAATACTGTCATACAGTGAAATATACATGGCTGTAGTGTATGAATTCTTTAAAAAAATCCCAACAACAGAGGTAGAGCAAGGTTTCATAGAATTGGATATAAACTGAAAATGGTTTTTCTATTTGCTCTTAAAAGGACATAAGCACTGTCTTTAATGTGATTGCATACTGTGTATATGTTGTTGCCTCTGCATCAAGTTCTTTAGAATAACTTGTGTCTTTTTTATAAATTCACAAAATAATGTGACCACAAGTCGATGTGTCATATAACTGCATGATTAATATTTATTATTTTTATATAGGTATCTCCATGGGGTTAGAAGATTTATTGTGGGAGACCCACACTAACCTTTATAGACGTATAATACCCATCATACCTCTCCTGAAACTCATTCACTGTCAGTGCACTCATAACTAATTCACAACTCATTCCACTCATTCATCACTCTTCAAGCAAAAACTCTAGTCCACACACCTTTACCACACTCCTACACAGCTTCCAGGCACGACCCTTAGTTCTCTCTTTATTTATCATCTGTTGAAAAATTTACAGTTGTCAGTCAAATGGAACTCCTTAAAAATTTATTTCTACCATGTTTATCTTACTAAATTTCTCTTTTCCATCTATCAACTACACTTTGTAACCTACACACCTTCAACATATCCTCATACAGAACATTCCACAGACCTGTCATCAGCTTGGTCACTCATCTTCAAATTCTCTTCACTGCCTCCTGGTCTCAGCTGATCAAATCAGCTGCATATTAGTCAATATGCAGCTGAATATGTAGCCTTGGGATGCTGTAGATGAGCTAAGGTAAAATATTGATGAAAACAATAATATAATTTCTCCTTTTTTTGCGAAAAGGTTAGTCATGTGAACTCAATTGTTGAGTGGAATAATTGAGAAATGCTAATAATTGCTAATTATTAACAATTAATAAGATATAATTACCTTAAGTTCTTCTTGCACTTAAAAAGAAGCATCTCTGTATGTTAAAAAGAAAATTAACACTTTTTTTTTTGCTTAAGGATTGGATGAAATGAGTTCATTTTCATCATCAGTTTCCTGATATATACCCCAAGGGGTTTCAGGTTACTATGACAGCACTATATAATTAAGTTTACATTATTATTAATATCCTATCAAAAATTTTACTCCAAATCAACCTATTACTTATGAGCACTCCAATATTGTCGTATCTTACATTTCCTGCTTCTAAGACACTTCTGGCTGAATCAGCTACTTAGATCAGTGGTTCTCAAACTTGTTTGTTTGGCGGCACACTAAAATCAATAAATAAATTTCACGGCACCCCTAGTATTATTTGCTTTTTATAGAGAGTAAAGTGCCGATTAATTGATTCTGAAAGACTCGCATATACCCATAAATAAATTGATATTACAGATATTAAAGATATGAAGGAAAGCGTGTTTAAAAGAAAACAGATTTTATTTAAACTAAATTGGTTTATTTTCAAACAACCCAAAAACATACAAAACAAAAGCTATTATAAAGATTCAGATAATAAAATATGAACTTAATGTGAAATATGTGCCTGGTGTTGTTTGCATATTTCTTTAATATTAGGCCTTGCTTTTGAGAGACATATTCTCATCTCATTTTCAAGGGCCTTTAGTCTTTCTCTCTTCTTTGTTTTAATATTTACGAGTACAGAAAAAACCCAGTTCACACAAATAAGATGTAGAAAATTGCAATAAGATGTTAAGTGTTTTGAATCCTATATTGGGGTACTCCTTTATAGTTGTTATCCAAAATGAATTCAGACATGTTTCTGAATGCTTCAATCTCAACGTACGCTCGTTACTTATATCAATTAATTCTTCGGCTTCTATAAGACTTAACTCACTCATTGCTGATGTTGACTCTACAAATGGATTTCGAATCCAATCGTATAAATTGACTGAAATGTCTGGAAAATAATGGTCAATTTTTTCTTCTAACGATGTTAAATGACTGTAAATAAGCTTTTGCAGATCAGTGTTCTTACATTTTCTGGAGGCAACTTTAAGGAACATTTCTACATTGTTGGTGCTTAATTTTATCTTCCACATTTTTATTTTATCTTTAAAAGCTTTCATTTTATCTTCAGATGTCAAAATATTCTTATTTCTTCCTTGCATGTTGGAGTTCAGCTTGTTCAGATGATTGAATATGTCTGTTAAATAGGCTAGTTTGGAACACCAAAAATCATCTTGTAATAATTTATAGAATTCTGGTTTGTCTTCATTTTGGAAAAACATTAATATTTTTTCTTTAAGTTCAAAAATACATGATCCAATACATGAAAGCCATCTTACTTCAATATGAAGAAGAAGATTCTTGTAATGAGATTACATCTCTTCACTTAGTCTTGCAAAATATTCTAGATTTTTCTGGCCTTGATATAATTAACCATCTGAATGATTTCTTCTAATACACTTTTTAATTCCAAGCCTATTGTCTTTGCCACCAATAATTCACAAACATCAATAATTCACAATGAATGAAGCAATGAGTCGTTATAATGTTCTCATTTTCTTTTCTAGCAAAGGAAACAAACCCTTTTGTAATTCCAACCATAGAAGGTGCACCATCTGTACATATACCCACACAAGTTTTCCAAGATGGACCATTTGTATTAAAATATGTGTTCATTATATCAAACACATCTTTTCCCATCATAGTTTTTTCGAATTCCTTGCAGCATAGAAATTCTTCGATAATTTTATCATCTTCGATGAATCGAGTAAAAACAAGTAAGTGTGCTTTATCACCGATATCAGTTGACTCATCTAACTGCAAACTGAAAAATTTTGATTCGATTATTTTGGTTATAACTGACTTTTCAATATCGACTTACAGATCATTAATATGCCTACTCATAGTATCATTTGATAATGGAATCTTCTTTATTTCTTCTTCTGCCTCAGTACCAAAAAGTGTTCTCACAATTGCTGAACAGGCCGGATGAATCAAGGTTTCGCCAATAGTATGAGGCTTCATTTCCTTCGCAATTATTTCAGTGACCAAATAACTTGCTTCTTGAACTCGGTTGGAAATTGTAAACTTTCTTACAAAACTTTTATTTTGTTTTTCTTTTAATCTTATTAACTCTTTGAAATATTCAGGATTTTTATTCAACAAGTTGTCATGTTTTGTGGAGAATATCGCAATAATTTGCTAGGAACCATAGCCTCATTTGATAGAACCAAACCACACAAAATACAATTAGGTCTGGGAATTAATTTATCACCACACCACGTAAATCCCATTTTTAGATAGCTTTCTTGATATAAACGAGTTTTTACATTCTTTTTCATTGTTCCCTTTTTACATGAACTTATTCTTTCTGTTTCTGTTGTTTCGTTAGTGCTTTTTTGTTGCTGAACGTTAAAAATAGTCAAATCTTCATTAATGCAAGTTTCAGTTTTTGATAATTTATTAGTGCAAATTGGTTCGTTAGCTTTGCTACAAGTAGACATTTCTTGATCGTCAGAATCTTCACTTCTTCTTTTTTTAAGGAAAAAATTATTCATGATTTTGAATAATATAGTATGTTGTATATCTAGTATGTTGGTTTCTTTAACAGTCTTTCAAAGTAATTACTGTAGACATCTAGGATACCCTTATCTTCAGTTTTCATGTCACCTTTATTATCTTTGATTCCCTTTACACTATTTCCTCCATTTCTAAGCTTCTTCAATAGGCACCAGAACATTTTGCCACTTCCTGATATTTATTTTCTATATTCTTACCAAAATCTTCCCATGACTTTTATTACCTACTTTTACACACAACTTAGCTCTCTTACATTTTCTTGTATTCATTTAGGGCATCTGCTGATGCCCTAAATGAATACAGCAACTGACTTATTTGCTAGGAGCTTTTGGTATGCTTTCTTCTTTTCCAGGACTACTTCTTTAACTTCTTGTGTCCACCATGTTGGTCTTATTTTTCTATCCTTGCAGACAACTTCACCACATACCTCTCTTGCTGAGTCAATCAATCTCTTCTTCAGAGTTTGTCACTGAGACTCCAAGGTTTGGCTCTTGTTTTCAAATTGTTTCATTTTTTCTTCAATAATGTTTGTATGGTAGAGTCCTTCTGAGATCATTTTGTTACTACACATGAGTAATACAGTGAAAGTCTTTTCATTTATATGAATTTTTGCTTATTGACACAAAACCAGAAAAAACAAAATTTTATTGAAAGTGAATATGGTATGACTGTATGTAACAAACTACAAAAATCCAAGAAAATCATCTCAATTGATGAGAGGGGATACATGCTGCAAGTACAGCATCTTTAAATGGTGGAGGATTGAGAGACAGTGTTAAGAAACAGATGTATGATAGCTACCATAATTGAAAGAAAGAAATGTTAAAAGACACAACATATCAGACCAGAACTCAAAATGCAAACTCTTTACACTCTGTCATGACTAACTTATGCCAAATTTACTCTAACTAGATGTTATAATCCCTGATCCTTGATATAGAGACTTATCTTTTTGTCTTTCACCTAGCTGTAGACTGTAGTCTGTCTTCACCCTCTTGTTTGCTACTTTGAGTCTTTTTCTGGTCAAGTGTAAAATGTGCCTAGTTCGAAGCTGCATGAGTGTTTATGTAGTGTTTGCAGTTATACAAGTGTGACAGCATCTTGAACAGATGAAGAAAGGCTTTTTAGAGGCTATGGATGTCACATGCTTATACCAAGAAAGTCTAGAGAGCAATGTGAGTCATCCCAAGAAGAAAAGTTTCTCTTTGCTTAGAGAATATTATTTTTAATGTTTTTGCTGGATTTTGGTTGTAATATCTTCACTGCCCTAATTCATAAATTTTGTGGATGCTCAAGTGCAGAATTTTTTGCTTAGGGAACATGCACTTGGAATTGATTAATGCATACATTCTATCAATTAGATGCTGCCTCCAGTGCACACAGAAAAACAGCACTACTTTGTTGATAATGCAGTTTCTGCTTCCATGCTATGCATGTGATATAAAATGAATATCCTGTAAATTTAAGATAGTTATAAAATATTTTTGTTCTATTTTATACTGCCTTGTTTAAACATATTTCTTAGTATTCTTTAATACAAAGTTGTATCTCTTTAAATAAATATTTCTGCCTACATGAAATCTTTACCATCATTAGTGATAATCACTTTCTAAGTAAAAGTGTACATGTGGCTACACCATTTTAGAAAGGAATGAGTATCAAATATAGACAGTTCCCTCTTTATGCATTCTCAGGTTTGTAAGTTCTTTTTTTACCAAATATTAAATATCAACAAATTTGAAAATATAAATATCAATTGCAGTAAATGGATGCTAAACATTCATGTATATTTCGAACCACAATTGAAGCTATACCATACAGTAGTTTCCTCAATTTATTGATAATGTTGAAGGATTTCAAGAAGTAGCAGAGACTGCAAAATTAAAAAGAAGTAGTCGTTAATACTGCTAACCAGTTGCAGCTTAAGGTTTCTACAACTGACATCACTGATCTGCTGGCACACAGGAGAGCTCAGAAATGAACCCCTCCATATGATAATGTGAGGAAGAATATTTAACAGCTGAAAATCCTGTTTGTTCCTTCACTTTCAAGGGACTTGATGAGACTTTTCAGTTGAGATTTTTCAAGTTATAAGATTCAAATTCTGAGTGCACTAGAAAAGCTGCTACAGATTTTAAAAATGCTTTTGCATACTATTGTGGAATTTATAAAGAAAACAGTTATCATTATCATGAAAACAAACAACTTATAATCATCATGCTTTTATAGGCCATGCTTTCATACTTGGAACTTTTCTGACAAAAAAGAAAATTTTCATTTCTTTGGACAAATTAATCATTATTTAAGCATAAACTATTGTTTGTTCCAACAGGTGTTTTTTGTCTCCATAAAATTCTACTCAGTGAAAGAAAGCATTGTTTTGTTGACCTTTAATTATTTATTATTTTTTTGTGGCTTTCACCCACAAAAGATTTATGTAAACCTATAATGCATTCATACTGTGGGTAGATAGGTATTTTTTCTATCTTTTATTAATTTTTACTTAGTCCAAAAATTCTGCTCTAGAGACCAAACATGGAACTTTTCCAAGCCTGCAATAAGTGAGACAGTGTCACACACTGGGTGAAATTCATCTCCCATCCAAAACATTACTGTGGTAAAATTATTATTACCCCAAGACCTCATGGAGTCAAAAATTCATCCGAGAGGTCCTTTTATCATGCACACAGCTCATCATACCGTGCCTTGAACACATTCAAATTCCTTGCAGACACCACACTCTCAGGCAAGGCATTCCAATCATTTACAACTCTGCACGAGAAAAAACCTACCTCTCACTCCCCTACTCACACCTTTATACAGTTTCCAGGGATGACCTCTGGTTCTCCCCCGATCTCCCACTATTCTCTGTAGATCTTCTCCACCATGGATCCTATATCAACTCCTATAACAATTTCAAGGTTGAGAGCATAACTCCTGTTTTTAACATTATATCTATGGAAAATAAATTCCCACTTTACGAGTTTTTGCTTTATGAAACAAATCAACTTGTAAAGTTGGGAACAACGGGTATATTATTGATGATTGCCACAAAATACATAAGTTGAAAGAACTGCTAAAAATTAATCTTTTAACTCTGATGTTATGCTATATGTTATGTGTAGTACATTTTTGATGATACCCATTAACATAACATGAATTATAATTCAGACATAAGTTGAAAGAAGTTCAGCGGATAGCTATTGGAGGTAGGCAGACCGGAACAGAAAGTCATCTCTAGAATTTAGTTGGAGAGTGGCAGATGAGATAAAATGGAGAGGAAAAGGTGAGTAAAAAGAGGGAGAATGGATGATATGACAGTGTACTTCCCTCATTAATTGTTTTGATTTCATGGAAGTCCAATAATATGAGCAGTTAGAATAGTAACAACAGAAAATCAGCTTTGGCTGCTATGTTTGCTGAAAATCAGAGAGAGAGAGAGAGAGAGAGAGAGAGAGAGCATGCTTAAGAACAAAAAAGGTGCCATGTAGTTATAAGTAAGCAGTCTGTTCCACAGTCAAAACAACAGTTTGGTAATAATTTTGTGTGATAAAGAATTTTAGTGCTCTTTCCATTGTGGAAGAAGCTTTTTTTTAAGAAGAAAACTAGCTTTGGTACAAAAAATAAAATAATAATAATAATAATAATAATTAATTTTATTCATTTGGATAATACACTGTAAATGTATATGTGAAGAAAGCTTTACAGACCCAAAAACATATAAATATCGGCTATATTTCTAAAAAAAATTAATATCATCATCATTATTGGTATTACAGCCCTGGTTTTTATAGTTTCTCTTGGTTTTTCATGCTAAAACACCAGTTATCTAATGTTTATTCTGATATTATGCAATATCACATTCTGTCATTGTTCATGCTATTTCCAGAAATTATTAGTGTTGCTATTTTTTTTTATTAAATTAATTATATAGGAAGTAATTATCCTCTTTAGATAATTACTGCATTTGACTATCATGCACAGATTTGGTTGCCTGGATTTCTTTGGATGAAGGAGTGGCGTAGGGGATCCGGAAGTGTGATGTGATCAAGATGTTAACATGTCTGTGGAATATCTCCATTGAGAATATACTGAAGGATTTTGAGTTACAAAATTTGAACTGACAGGGAGAAAAGAGAGAATATATTAGAAATATAAGTTACTAATAGTACTAATGCAGAAGAAATTTTGCAATACACAACAGGAAGGAAGGAAACAAGGGTCAGCCTAGAAGTCTCATAGCTAGAGTAAAGACTAGATTTTGCAAGCTGGTAAATGAGAGAAATGAATTTCCAGAGATGTTCATGAGTGCTTTATCGGTGAATGAGTTTTAGAAAAGGTATGATAGGTATTATATGGATAATGGTGTCTCTTGCAATGAGTTTTCAGACTTCAGCATTAAACCAAGTTTAAGCACTTAGATACAATATAAACAGTGTTTTACACAAGACTAAGTGAATATTTAAGCATTTATTTGTTGGTTGAGTGGTTAACATGCCTGCTCTCCAACCAACAGGTTGTGGGTTCGAATCCTGCTTTGGGCATGAATGTTTGTGATTGTCCTTAGGTGAAAGATGAATTTCATCACCCAGTGTGAGACCACCTCCCTACTTATTTGGAGGCCTGAAGTGGCTTGAAAAAGTTCCATGTTTGGGTTCTACAACAGGGTTTCCAGACTATGTAAAAGTAAATTTAAAACACAAAATAATAAAATAAACTTGATAAAAATTAAAAAAAAGGTTTACAGATAATCTTTTGTGGGTGGGAGCAACGTAAAAAAACCCATTATAATATGTGTGTGTATATATATACATGTGTGAAGAAAGAGTATACTGCAATATAGCAGTATTTTTAGTTAAAACAGTTGATTTAATTAAAACATTTGATCTGTTAATAAATGTTATAAAACAAGTTGATATCTTCTCTAGAGACTCCAATTTGTTAACACAGCAATTTCTCAATTATCCATTGTCAAATGAATGAATCTTCAATTATCCAAACCCTTGAATGGTTTAGAATATCAACTGACTTCAGTTATCTGACCAGCAAATTGCTCTTCTGCTGTTGTTGGATAATTGAGGGATTACTGTACCATTATTAAGTATAAAATATATTTTAAAAATGTTATCAGAGCCATGACGTCATTTGTAGTTTAATCCAAATAAATATTTTTTCTTTTTAATTTTTTTTATTATAACATTAATCACTCTGATTAAGTTCTTATATAGTTAAGCATTGATCAGAATGATTCTAAAGAATACATATTTTATAGTAATTTAGGTTGAATTAGTCAACTGTGTTCTACTTCGGGCAAAATAAATTAATGCATAAATACATAAAACATTTGTTTTGGATAAAGTTGCAATAGTAGGTAGCATGGTGTATTTAGCAGTCAGGAATGAATACATTATCAGTTTTCATTTACTGTTGAATCATTCCCTTTGTCTTGGGCTTAACATAGATTAAAATTCTTACTTTAGGTAATAATATTTTCAAGTGATAAACTCTAAAGGGTTCATTCAGTGCATGAATATGTTTTAATCAAACTTTGATGAAAGCAAGTACTAATCTGCTAAGTGCAAATCACTTAGCAGATTTAAAAATTTATGTTCTTATTTAAAATTCATTTTTAATTATATTAATTTAATACTTGTAATTTGAAATAAATTATATTTATGTATTTTAGTATGTTATAACGTACATATTACAGTGCTCTCTCTCTCTCAGTTAACTGATTGTGTTATGAAATAAATTTGCTGATCAGTTCTTGATGTATGGTTGATTAAGGGAATGTTACATAGTAACTGTTTCAGGAATCATTTGACATGCGAACCTCTTCAAGAACTGGTTGACTAAAGGTTATTTGAAGGTCAGATAACTAAGAGATCCCTGTAACTATTTTATTAGTCTTTTTTACCTGTTATATACTGTATTATACAGTTTTTTTAATCAAAATTGCAAATATTTATTTCTGCAGTGATATTTCAAGGGCTCTCTGATGTACAGTTTACACTTGAAAAGTAAGCAGCAACCTAAATAAATAATTAGATATTGTATAACAGAAATCAAAACTTTTTTTATGTATTAAGCATGAATATGTTGACTGTATAGGTAGCAAGTTATATTCATTTGGAGCACATCGAGGGAAGGAGGAAAAAAAAAAGAAAGAGATGGAAGACAGGTCGCAAAAAATATTAAAGTAAATGTCTCTATGGAGAACGTTCCTTTAAGCTGCTACCAGAAAGCTGAAGGCAGCTAATTGCTCACTAGTTCCATTGCTTTAGAACTTGATACATGGATGTACAAATATTTTATTTAAGAAATTTGTTTGTAAGTGTGGCATGTCACTGTGCACAAATCTAAGCAGGGCTCTACCCTAGATGTTGTCATACTTGAGACAGTTGCATCTCTGTAATGCTTCTTTCAGATAACGGTAACATGCCTTGCTTTCATAGTGTAAATAAAGTATTTCATTACTGCAGTACTGCTTTTAATACACTGAACATGCATTCATGTACATAGCAGAACTACAAGACCTGGGAATTGCATAATACAAAAATGTTTCCATAATAGTCACTGTGTGTGAATAATGTGGCATTCTCCCTTCAGTAGGCAAGACTTATGTTTGAGTCTTATATAAAATGCAAGGAAATTTATCATTTATATATATTTATTATTATTATTTATATTTCATGACACCTCAATGAGTCCAAAGACTCATTGAGGGAGGGCACCTACTCTACAACTCTCCATATCCACCACCACAAGTATTTTTTTTCTGTAAATTGTGTATGTTCTGAAAGTGGGATGAAAAACTTGAGTTTCCAGGAGGAAAAACCCTGCTACCCCCCCCCCCCCATACAAGATCGGCTAACTCACCTTCAGTTGAAAAAAGCCACCTTAAGATTCCTCCTATCATCATGAGAATCGAATTTAGGCCTTTTCCAATCAAAGGGTGCAACATACCATCGTTCTTCCAGTTGCGCTACAGGTCCTGGGATTTCATTAGGAATTCTGAACCAAAAGTGAATTAGCCACTTCTTATGGAGGTAGGGTTATCTTTTGAGTAGGTAGGTAGATAGTAGGTGGTTATCTTTTGAGGCATTCAGCAAGTAATCTGGCAGTAAATCCTCATTTAATTAACGCACCTGGTTGTATGGCATAAATACTCCATCTGTTATAAATTCTCATTTTCCCTTGTGTATTTGGCTCAATACCCTGTCACTGCAAAGTAACTTGGCATCTTTAAAACATAATTAATGTGCAAGACTTTTCATCCTGCAGAACAGACAGAACTAGAGAATATGTGCAATTAAGGCATGATATCTGGCTCCATAACATTTAGGTACCTAATCCATAATCTAATCAATCACATACCTATAAGAAATATTTAAAACTGTGGTACTAATTAAATAAAGCCATTAATCCTGAAACAAGACTCATGGCCTGGCATATTTTTGTAATAAAATAAAATTGGCCCCCCAATTTTATTTTATTTCACTTTCCAGAAATAGCTCATAATCCACCATTATGAGCTATTGAAAGAGTTAAAAACAGATATGTGGTTATTTTGTGAGGCATTCAATGAGAATCTGGCAGCAAATCCAGTTTAATTAATTAATGCACCTGGTTACATGGCATAATACTCCATCTGTTGTAAATTCTCATTTTCCCTTGTGTGTTAGGTGTCCTGTCACAGTCAAATAAATTGGCATCTTTCAAACATAATTAATGTACTGATAGGGCAGTTAAATTCATGTTGGGTCATGTCTGCATGTCTGTCAGTTTGTGTGTGTGTGTGTGTGTGTTCCTCTGATCAATTTGCCTGTTTTGTTGGAGGGGAAACTG
The DNA here is from genome assembly GCF_054136105.1 of Typopeltis vanoorti. Classification (NCBI taxonomy): domain Eukaryota; kingdom Metazoa; phylum Arthropoda; class Arachnida; order Uropygi; family Thelyphonidae; genus Typopeltis; species Typopeltis vanoorti. Next base: position 67,455,489 of record NC_143559.1, read on the forward strand.
TATGAGAGTGACTAACTTACCCTCATTTGAAAAGCCCTAATAAAAGTTCTTTGCCTTCTAGACTGGATTCAAACCTATGTCTTTACAACCAAAGAGCATTGCTAAAACCAACTGAGCTATGGAGATTCTGTTTTCTTATAAATTAGTTATGTATTAAAAAAAAAAGTTCATAAAAAATATGATTTTAAGTACAGCACTTAGTAGAGAACTAAAGTTTTTCTAAATTTAATTTCTGAATGATTTTACTTCACACAAGGGTTGCACAGAGAAATGTTGACTGTGGATACACTAAAATATTTCACAACTTATTTTATTATTATTATTATTATGTAACACCTCCAGGGAGTCCAAAGACTCATGAGGGAGGGCACTTACTTTACAACTCTCTGTCTCCACCACTCAATCCGCCAACTACAATCATCATCTACACCAATGCCATCTACTGCCCATCATCACCACTAGTATTTTTACAGACAATCACAAACATCCATGTCCACGGCGAGATTCGAATCTGCAGCCTTTTGGCTGGAAAGTGAATATGCTGACCACTTGGCCAACCAGGCCAGCAATATATAAGTTATTTCATAACTCACACACACACACAACCTTTATTCGGTAAATGTGACATAATTAGTATATCCACTGTTTTGTGTAGCTATTTTTTTTTAATTATCCATTTCAGGTTAGTGCTAAGAGGTGGCCAAAATTGCCCACAGTTATAACTGGCATGCTGCCACTATGCATCAAAAACTAGGATTTTAAAAATAAATTGGTTACAATAGGAGAGCATTCTTGCAGCAAATGTAGTTACTGATTGAAGTTTACAGTCAATTAGATTGCTCTAAATGGACAGATAGGTCCATTTATAGCATAACTTGATATGGGTGCCCACATTCTCTTCCTTTTGCAGCTACTTTTTTCACAAAATTGGGGATGTTCTGTTGTCCAAAATGGTACATTCTGCTTTTCATTGTCCTGTCTAATTGAAAATATATGACATCTGGATATTAGGTTTGTATAGAAAACTTTTATTTTGTTTTTCCAATTCTCTGCCCATGTGGCAAATTAGTCATCTTTGTTTTTTATTATTATTATTATTATTACACTCTGGAGTCAGTAGAATCATTGTGGGAGGTTCGTTTAACTGACAACATATTTATTGTACTGAATCTTAAAATCCTTAACACTCCCTGTATTAACAACATATTTTGGTAGTGTGTTACATTCACTTACAATTCTCCATGTAAAAAATTTTTACTCCTCACACTCTTACATACCTTCCAGGAATGGCCTCTGATTCATCCCCTCTCACATTTTACTGTTTTTATAACCCCCTCTGGATTAATCCAGTAAAATCTCCTCACTAACTTAAATGTCTCTATCATATCACCTGTTTTTCTCCTATCCACCAAACTCTGCAATCCACATTCTTTCAATCTCCATAGGCAACATTCAAGAGGCCTAATATTGTCTTAGTCACTCACCTCTGGACCCTCTCCGATGTTTTCACATTTCAATGAAAACCAGATGACCAAATATGAGCACATTATATTTAGTAACTTTCTGCAGCAATAAAAGGCCGTAGGAAAACGTTTGTACAAATGACGAGAGGTACTGTGAATCATGTAGCAAGAGATTTGATATTAATGCTAGGGATTATGCAGCAAAAATGTGTTAGAGGGTGGATACTAAGTGTATTGCCTCAGTATGATACAGAGTGGAGGAGAAGATCATTGATGATGAATGAGATGATAGTGAGAATGTGTAGGAAGGGAGGTCTGGAATTTGTCATTGCTTGGAATACATTTAAAGATAGAAGGAAAATGTATGCAAGATATAGATTACTGAAACACAAAAAGATTCTGGTATTTAGAGAGAGAGAGAGAGACCATGATTATTTTTTGGGAAAGTGAGTGTGTAGGACAGAGAAACTAGAATTGCTAGGATTGAAAGTGGCAAGAACTACCTCGTGTGTGTGTATGTTTGTATGGTAGCTTGAGAAATGAGAGGGTGTATATATTGTAGAGTTAAGCAGAGTCTGCAGAGAGTAAAAATAGCCATGTAGACATTGATAGTGTACTGGTTTTTCTATATATAAATGTCAGTTGGATTAGAAATAAAGGAATGAGTATGTGGCATTGATTCACTGAGTCTCTCAGAAGATTGTTGGTATCAGTGAAACTTGGTTAACTGAGGGGGATATTCTGATAGAAATAGAAATCGAAAGGTATGTATATTTTGGTAGGATAGAGTGGGGTGTGGAGTGTTACTCATGGTAAGAGAGGAATTGTGCCTTCTCAAGGTAGAGAGAATCAGAGGGAAAATGATGCTGATGGCTTTGAGAGTATATAGATTGAGATCGAAGTGAATAACAAAAAATCTAATGAGATATGATGAACAAGAAATGTTTAGGCAAATTAGTTTGACAAGTGCAAATCAAGTGATCATTATGGAAGAATTCAAATTACAGCAATACAAACTGGGCAGAGGAAGCAGCATGCAGTATAAAGGAACTAAATTTTTGGACATTTTGAGGGACAACATTGAGGATAAAGAGTTTTGGTCTTAGTCATAGTATCAAAGGATATGACTGTGACTAAGATGTCATACTTGTTCCCGGTTGGTGTGCGTGACCATGTAGTCTTGACTGAAGATAAATAGGTATGCAAAAGTATTAAGGCAGAAGGAATTTATTTGGAATTATAAGTCAGGCATGTACAACAGATGAAATAATTTGAAGATAGAGGTCAGTAGTGAATGGAAAATAATTAAAAAGAAATTATTGATAGCATTTGCAGATTGTGTATCTGGAATGAAGAAGGTAAAGCAATTTGGAGGCATGGAATGACTAGAAAAATCAAACAGGAATTTGAGATGGAAAAAAAGTTACAGAAAGCATATAAAGAGAGAAGTGGAGAAGAATGGCACATGACAAGTATAAAGATCAGGCCAGGAAGTGATTAGTACAGTAAGGAAACAAAAATTAGAATACAAGAGGAGACTAGCACTGCAATCTCAAGGAGTATTTTCACTTGCTGACTAGGAGGGAAAATGATTGTGGATGGATTATCTTGTTGGATGGAGATGGTTGCTGGGTGACCAAGACAGATGACATAGTTAAGTATTTAATCATCATTTTATTAGAGGTGTTCCATCCTGGTAAAGCAGGCTTTATTCTTAGAGGGATAAAGAGGGGGTGAAGGATAAGAAGTGAATGAAGGGGGAGGGGATTAAATGAGATTTTGCAACTTGTTTTAAGGGAATGAACTGACTGTGCCATTAGTCTCACTGTTTAATGAAAGTCTTGCAATGAGACAAGTTCCTTTGGAGTGGAAAGAGGGTAAGACAGTGCCATTGCATAGTGATGGTGGTAGAATGAGTATGAAATGGTGGTATCAAACTATGGTCTTGGTGTATTTCTTCTATGGTTATTAAGATTTTGGAAAAAGTGGAAGAACTCGTATAAAAATTGGACAGAAGAGGGCAATGTATATGCAGGCTGGTGTGGATTTGTTAAGGGGTGCTCTTGTTTTAGTTTAGTTGTATATGGGGGAGCAATATCACAGAGTAGAAAGGTTACAGGTGGAATTGCACCAGGTTCAGTATTGGGGTTGTTACTGTTCATTCTTTATGCAGATGATACTCTCACTTCACTACTGGGAGAGTATCACCTGAATAATGATGATGTGAAGATAAATTATATATTTAGTTTAATCCTTTATCCAAGTGAAAGCAAACAAAGTTTGTGTCTGAAGTATCTTCAGAACTGGGGCAACTCATAGCAAAGATGGACTGACTTCACATCACTTGCCTTAGTATCCCATAATGCAAAGCACATCTCCTTGTGGACATGTAAAATGCTATGCATTATGGGAAGGGTCACTACCCAGACTGGTTTTGACCTTAATGCATAGCATTTTACATGTTCGCAAGGAGATGTGCTTTGCATTATGGGATACTAAGGCAAGTGATGTGAAGTCAGTCCATCTTTGCCATGAGTTGCCCCAGTTCTGAAGATACTTCAGGTGCAAACTTTGTTTGCTTACACTTGGATAAAGGATTAAACTAAATATATAATTTATAGTCTAACCAAGTGAAAAACTTCCAACGATGATGTGAAGCTTGGAAGGGTTATTAGTAACAGTGCTAATGGCTTGGTTCTTCAATAGGATTTAAATAAGCTGAAAAAGGTGGGCAATTGAATGGGAGGTATCAGTTTAATGCAGCTAAATGTAAGATTTAGAAATTTTGGATGCACAGATTGAATGCTTCATACTCTCTTGATGGAGTTATACTGAAAGAAGTGAAGGAAACAAGAGGTCTTAGGCTAATTGTAGATAGAAGTTTGAAGGGCAGAGGATATCGTTGCAAAGGCTGTGAAGACAACCAGTAGAACTGCTGCTGCAATATTGAGGAATATGCTGACCAACAGAGATAAAAAGGTGCTGGGTTCATTGCATAAAGCATCGATCAGACCACATCTGAATTACTGTCCTCATATCTGGTCATCAGGATTTGAAAGGAATGAAATAATCTTGGAGGGGGATGCAGAGGCAGATAACAAAGATACCAGGGCTGTACAGTGTTGGGAAGATAGATTCAAGGCATGCAAACCAAAGAGTTTGGTGGACAGAAGGCAAAGGCAGTGTGATGGCTGAGACACTTAAGCTGTCTAAAAGTATTTACCGGATGGCCACTGGGAAGAATTGTCACATGGCATGAAGGAAGGACAAGGGCCATCCTCTGGAAATTGTAAAAGATAGATGTAAGTAAGAGAGTAATGAGTTTTATCTCCATGGAGATCAATAATAATAATAACAACATTTTGAAATCAAATTTAAGCATTTATTGAACTGAATGCCGAACTGTACCAAGTTCACAAGCTGCCTTTCTTGTTTACATTTGTAAGCTACACTTCACCATTTTCTTGAAAATGACTGCTAGGTATGCGTTGTTGTTGTTGTTGTTCCTTATGGTCTTCCTTCAGAATGTTGGAATAAGTGAAGTATATTGTTTCTTGCAGGTTCCAGATAAAGCCTGAAATATTTTCTCTTAACAGGTGACATCAAACAGATATCCAGACAACTGGATATCTGTTTGATGAAACACTCATTGTTTCATCTAACAGATATCCAGTTGTCTTCTGCTTGGGTAACAGATGCATGTTGTCAGACATTACAGTCACTGAGAGAAGCAAGCATGTCCAAATGATATTTGATACACTGCTGCTTTCTGGTGATATCTCCATAAACAACTACAAGCTACTACAAGTTTCATTGGCCTTTAAATCATTTTGTTTCAATCAATGATACAAATCTATAAACATTTCTAGTACTACTTTGTATAAAATGTTATGCTGCTTATAGAGACATTTCACTTGGAATCAAATCAAATGGTATTAAACTTATTAAAAAAAAGAAAATACATATTAAAATATGGTTACAAAAAGGCTTAGTAGTTGCAAAAGCATTATAGGCAGGATCTTGTTGCAAGTATTTTGCAATATCATTGTCTCAAGATTTAACAATGCTGGGAATTCAAAAAGAAACATGACCCATGGAACCAATGTCTATGATGTTCTGCATCTGCAGGATGAATTCTTGTTTTGTTTATCGATGATATTTTATGGAGATTTTTTTTAGAATGCTTTCAAAAATAAATGTGCTCTAACCTTCCACTGTGCACACTAATCATAATGCTTATTTCTAATTAACATCATTAAGAACCATAACAGTATAGAGTCAGTAAAGTATTTTTAATTTGTAAATTGATTTTCAAGAATAAAAATAATTAAGCAACTAAAAAAGAATTCAGAAAAAAAAACATAACATCAAGGAGATTCTGCACACATTCATTGAGAAGCACCTATATGGCAGATTAAGAAAACTAGGCGTGTATTATCTTAGATGAATAATAAAGCACAAGATTAAAAGTATTCTAAGACATTTATACTACATTACTAAACAGATTGGAGTAATCTATGAATAATCTATGTTCACAAATTACAGAACAAGGCACCTCAGGAATAGCTTGCATATGTTGCATCAGCTATCTCCTGTATTACAATAGGTGACAGCTGATACATATGCATATTTGTGTAAAAATGTTTGATGAAGAGTAACTCTATAATTAGTTCTGATAAGATGAAATGTGGTTCTGTTTAGACATCTGTATTAGTTCTCACAATTAAATTATGAAATATGATCAGCAAAAGATCCTCAAGTTATTATATGAAATTTCTAGATACCCAAAAAGTTCAAGTCCAGCTTGTAATATAAAAAAGAGAATCTTTGTTGCTTTCTTTACTGAGGTGTTCAATAGTATTTTTTATTTTTTTTTTGTAGAAAATGTTATCACTTGAACTTCCTGAAACGTGGGACAGTTGCCTGAACACCATAATATTCACCATATTTTCCATTACATTGGTGTTTAAACTGTGTGCACTCTATTCCATAAACTTAAAAAAATTATCAAGATTGCTGTATCATAACTTTCCTAAGAGATGATTGTAAAAGTAATGCAGTCTGGCTTCAAGACATTCTCTTTACTTACACATTTTATCATCTCATTGCAAAGTAGTGAAATTTTTATTTTCTTATTCCAAATCGCTGTTATTCAGATGACCAATTAATCTGTTCCTTGATTTATTATATTGTTTAAGAATTCGGGATTTTTTTTTATATAAGTAATTTTGACTTGAAATTTTTCCAAACTTTTATGTTGAGTCATCCATGCCTTAGATGAGCTTGCTGCTTTATCAACAAGTGCTAACCTTTAATCCTTTTGAGAACTCTTTTAATTTTAGGCATGTAGCTAGCCAGAACTCTAAAAAAAGTACAATCTCTGCACGGTTTCAAACGTTATCTAAAGCTGGCCACCTACATCTGTTCTCCAAAGGATCCTGTATCAGTTCCAGATGTTTACAAAGTTCCTTGTTCCTGCAACTTATCTTCTTATTATTACTATTATTATTATCAACAGACCTCCATGGAGTCAAGAGACTCATTGTGGGAGGTCCCACTCTCACATGCAAGGCTCATTGTACTTTGACTTAAATACATTCACTGTCCCTGCACTCACTGCACTCTCAGGCAATGCATTCCAATCACCCACCACTCTCAATGCAAAAAAAAATCTACTCCTTATCCCATTGCTCACACCCACCTTATACAGCTTCAGAGATGGCCTCTCATTCTCCCCCTGTCTCCAGATATTCTATGAAAAATCTCATCCACACTGATCTGGTAATTACTCCTTACTGACCTTATACATCTTAATCGTGTCTTCCCCCTCTTCCTTCCTTCTATCCATTAGGCTCTGTAATTTGCATTTTCTCAATCTGTCCTCATATTCTACTCCAGAAACCAACTTAGTCAATCATCTGGACCCTCTCCAACATTTCATCCTTTTGAAAACCTGGGCAACCACAATCCACATGCAGCCTGTCAAAGTCTTGTACAATGGAATCAAAACATCCTTACTTCTACACATAGTGTTCCCTGCGTCATTCCCATAATTCAGTTTGTTGTCCTCTGAATTTTTGCAAAAGATCCACGAAATTTCAAGTCTCTATCCACCACAACCCTGAAATCCTTCATCTCCTCCACCTCCTCCAAAATATCCCCACCAATCCTATATTCTGCAAAAATTCAGAGGACAACAAACTGAATTATGGGAATGACGCAGGGAACACTATGTGTAGAAGTAAGGATGTTTTGATTCCATTGTACAAGACTTTGACAGGCTGCATGTGGATTGTGGTTGCCCAGGTTTTCAAAAGGAAGCAACATTAAATGTCAGTTTAATGTTGCTTCCCAAATTTTAACACCTTACATTGCAACATTAAACTGACATCCCCACATACACCCTTGCCAGCTAAAACAGTCTGTTTAGGTCCTCTTGCAAAGCTACTACAACATCTGCTCTATTTCTCATAACTCTCCCCAACTTTGCATCATCTGCAAACAATGGCCCCAAACAGACCCCTGGGCACACAACTAATGACTTTCCTCTTCTGAGATATCATTCCTCCATACATAACGTTTTGATACCTATCAGACAGCCAATCTCCAATCCAATGCACTAATGTATACTATCCAATCTCATCTCTTCCAATTTGACTACTAGTTTGTCATGTGGAAATCTATCAAAAGCCTTTGAAAAATCTAAATACTATTGTATATGCATGCATCCCCCTTGTCCAATGTATTTGTCACCTTGTTATAATAAGTAAGCAGGTTGCTAAAACATGATCTTCCTTTAGCAAAACCATGCTGTCCATTAAAGAGAATGTTACTCTGCTGTCCACACAGTTCGGAATCATAAAGCTTTTCCAACACCTTGACTACAACTCCAGACAAGTAGATTGGCCTATTGGCCTATAATTCGACACCTTAGTCTCATCACCTCCTTTATGAAGAGGAACAATTTTGCCATCTTTCCATTCTTTTGGGACCTATGATGATCTTTATATTAAGGTCATCATCTGGAATACACACGCACACACACACACATATACAATTACAAGCTATATTACATTTCAAACAGTAAGCCAAAGTGACAATGATTTGATCAACCGTTATTCTACTGACCTGACCTCTAGTGAAAAAAAAAAAAAAAAAAAACTACATCAAAGCTATATTCTATTTATAATATCCTCAGAGAACAGATTCATATAGATAGTTTTAATACAGCAAAAGTGGTGGCCTAATCCATAATTTAACAAGAGTTATATTAGATTGTTTACAGTTCTAATTAAAATGAACTCTTAGACCAAAAGGTTAAGTGGGTAGAATATGTGTTGTCCATATTCTTCGGATTCTTAGTGATATGATTGCACTGACTAGGAATTGCTGATGTTTTGGTCATCATAATGTCACAAACACTGAACTTCAGTGAATTCTCTGCGGTCTGCTTAGGCAAGCCAACTACTAACGGGTCTGCCTAAGCAGATTGCAGAGAATTTACTGAAGTTCAGTGTTTGTGACATTATGATGACCAAAACATCAGCAATATCTCCTCAGCCAATGGACATTAAACAGTTGGATTGCAGGAAAGGATTCAATGTAGGCAAGCGCGCGCGCGCACACACACACACCTCAGAGGAAAGAACAAAACTCTAGATAAAAAAGGAATTTCATTGTCTGGTGTAATACATCACCACTTTGCTTATTACAAGCTTGAAGTAGTAAAAAAAGATGTTTGTGCTACAGAGCAAAGACCCAATTAAATTTTTCCCATTTCTGTCAGCTTAAAATAAGGGCTCTGTTTTCCGAATTACATCCGATGTTATGGAAAGAACAACATATCTTCCTTTTGAAAGTACCACCTAAAATGGTTATTCTCTAGATGTATTGCTAGATATTATACACTAGTACAAAAGGGTGGCTGATGGACAGATATGCAAAAGGTATATGGAGGAGCAGAATCCAGGAGAAGGCATGCCTCTGGTGTTTTCCACAGAACTCTGTGCTTGGACCACTGCTGTTTAATTTGCATATAAATGATATAGGAAATAATTTGAAGGGAGATATTCAGTTGTTTCCTGATGATGCAAAATTGGATAGGGAGATAGTTAAATCAAAATCAAGTAGAGAGCTTTCAGGATGAATTAAATAGGCTGACAGTTATGGGGAAAACATAATAGATGTCAATTTACTTGGAAAAGTAACAATTTGGGATACAAAGATTACAAGCTGTATACCACATTGAGGGAACTGTACTGCAGGAAACTGATGAAGCCAGGGATTTGGGGATTGTATTAGTAGTAGTAGAAGAAGCTAGAGGGGGTTGAAGTTTAGAGGACATGTTAAAGTACCCAGGGTAGCCCACAGGATTACTTGGTTATTGAAGAACACACTAACAAGCCCTCTTTATAAAGCCTTGATACAACCACATCTGGATTACTGTGCTCATGTCTGGTCATCTGGGTTTCTTGGGGATGAGGAAGAGGTAGAGAGGAACCAGAGGTGAGTGACCAAGATGGTTAGTAGTCTGTGGAATGCGGATTGAACGTTTGTAAGTTGCAAAAGTTGGTTGATAGGCAAAAGAGGTAATGGGATATGATAGAAACATTTAAATTAAAGGATTTTATAGGATTAATACAAAGGAAATATTTCAGCACTTGACTAGAGGGGGCAGAACAAGAGGTCATCTCTGGAAGTTGGTTAAGAGTGTGGTCAGCAAAGGTTGAGGACTAGATTTTTTGCTTGGAGAGTGGTGAATAAATGGAATGGGTTGCCTGAGTCAGCTTTGTCTGTTAATAATATCAAGGAGAGGTGCAATAGATGTTGTGAGCCTCCCACCATGAGTCTTAGGACTCCATGGAGAGGTGTACATGCAATAATAATAATATATTGGACTGAATCATATAGTAATATTTTAGATTAATGGTAAGTTCAGTCTTCACATTGATTCTTAAAGGTGACATCTGTGTATATATGCTCACTCTGATATAGAGTGAGCATATATACACAGAGAGTTTCCAACTTATAATTTCCTCCAGTTAAAAAATCTTTTCTATCCTATTTTATTAAATTCATTTGATTTCTTTATCAGTCTCCTAATGCCACTGGAAATATACACAGAGAGTTTCCAACTTATAATTTCCTCCAGTTAAAAAATTTTTTCCATCCTATTTTATTAAATTCATTTGATTTCTTTATCAGTCTCCTAATGCCACTGGAAATAATTCTGAACTTCCACAGTATCTTTAAAAGTTGATTTTCTCATGTCCAACATTCCTAATAGTGATGTTCCTTGAAGATCTTAATGCTCACAACTCCAATTGGCTTTCCTTTTCTACTGGCACTGATCAAGTAGGTAGAGATGTCAAGACATTTGTAATCACTAGTAATCCAATATTAGTAGTTCACATGCCTGCCAGAATGGTAGGTAATCTAACAACTTGCCAAATTCTCTAAATCTCTTTCTCACTATTTACTCTACTAACTATACAGTGAATGTAACTTGACAAATCAAACCATAACCATAGTGTTGATTTCTTCTTCCATGGAGCAATATTTGTTTTCTACCATTACTAGAATGCCAAGTGGGATAACTTTTATGTCTCATTTTCTTATTGGGAGTATTTGTTCAATCTTCTGATCCAATCTTTTGCATTGAACAAATCACTTAACTGATTCTTATTGGTATGGACTGGACCAGGTGTGGCTTGTGCATAGGCACTGCGGAACTGCAGCACCCCCAATTTTTTTTTGATATATAAATATATATATTAATTTATTTATATTTGCTTGTAATATTTAATTTTATCATCAACAATCCTGTACAATTCTCTTATTTTGTATAAAAAATAATAAAAATCTATCTTGTAGCACTTAGGAGGGCAAAGGACGCTAGCAGCACTGTGTTTACCACAGTGTCATATTGCTACGCGTGCAAGCATATGCACGTCATAGTGAGATGCAAGCTATTAGTGTAATGCGGTCCGCGCGGTTAGCCTAGTGGCTTTGCACTTCACAACCATATGCCTGGGGAAGGAGTGTCCTGGGCTCTATTCCCATCACCGACGTGAAGAGCTTAAGGATCTTCCTCAGCCATAGCCAAGTTAGCCGGTCTTGGGCATGGACAGCAGGGGTTTTCCCACCAGTTTATCTGGGGTTTTTCATTCTGCAAGCAGGCAAACCGGTCCCATGAACACACACAGATCTACAGCCATAAATACTTAACTCCCCATGCGGGGACTCAACTCACTCCAATAGGGACGGGGGGAGAAAAGGGAAGAAACTCCATATAAATAAATAAAAAAGCGTGATGCGGCACTGTCCGTCGCGCAGTTCCACTGTTGTTTATGTATGCAGTTTGCGCCAGTAGTAGAGTGTTCATAGTGCTTATCGTGTTTACTCCGTCTCTTTAAATATTTGGACATTACAATTAAAGACAACATTTGTTATAGTTTTTATTTTAGAACATTATTGGGTTATGATAATAGATTTTATTTTCAAGTAATTTTAAATTATACTAAACTTTAATTTTATCGATAATAAACAATATTGTTTCATATTTAATTTTTACTATAATTTTGATATTTTATCCAAACATGTATACACTGTACTTACAGTGTGTATGTATATTTCGAAAGTTGCAGCACCCTCACGATTTCAAGCCACGAGCTGCCACTGGACTGGACATTACAACTGGCTTTCATCAAAATCACTTCCTTTTATACCAAAAGGCCATAATCCCAAACAACCACAACATAGGTAATCTTGGTAAATGTACTCTTACCATTCCAAACACAATAGAACAATACCTCTGATATTTATAAAATAGAGATAAGAAGAATCTCATCCAAATAGGATAAAAAAAAAGTCTTCTAGTCTGAGTGGCATTTCAACTCTCCAACTAATGCTGGCATTCCACAGGGTTCTCTGGTATGGATGCTTAGACATTGATTATCACGCATGTTAATAAAATTAACTAGTGTTAATAAAATAAATTTATTTTGTTCTTAAATTATTAGACCAATATTGTGCCTTAGTCACCAAAGCATATTCATGAACACAAACGTATATGATAAGTGCATGCATGCAAACATGCCACAAATCGATAGCATTAAAAGGCAGGATTCTAAATTGATGCTGCCAGTGGAAACTATGATGGAACTTTGATGGATATTAGTGCTTTTCCAGTTTGTCCAAAATATATTAGCTTGCAGAAGCTAATTTTTGGCATGGATTGAAAGAGGTCTATATGTTATACCTTTTCAGAACATCTGAATATTTTCTTAGGTGTCCTCCCAGATGTAAGGGAGGGATGGCAAATGATTTTTTCATCACACCTATAGAGGTTGCCAGTTAGAACTATAGGATCCTGCAGTTTTTTTTACACTCGGTCTGTTTGCCTTGCTAGTGTCTGCATGCACGTGCTTACTGTATATCTTTATGTCCAAGAAGATGCCTTGGTGGTCAAGGTGAAATGCTAGCCTAACAATTTATCAGCTAAATAAATTAAATAAATCTGCTAATGTCATTTTTAGCCAAGAGGAGTAGGTGAGCCATTTATTTTAACTTTTGAAGACAGTAGGCAGCTAGTTTCTGCCTTAGCCAATCACAGAATAGCTAGCCCAAGCCTATTAGTGATTTTAATTGATGGGGAGACAGTTGTCTGCCGTCATGAACCCTAAAACAATATTATTGTATGAAATACTGTAATGAAGTTTATAGTCGATTTTCTCTAGTTTAAGTGATGTAAAACGCCCCATGGTCGTCCCGGATATCCACCAACTTTGTAACTATTTGAGGAAAGGCTTAGAATTCCTCTAGAACGGTCGTTCTTTGAGCTGCCCAACCATTTCCGCAGGGCTAGGCAAGACCACTGTTATAATGCTTCCCCTAAATTTAAGAAGATATGTAAAAAAAAAAAAACGGTTTTTTTAAGGTTGAGATACGGTTTGCCTGTTTTGAGGGACGCAAAATCCGAGTTTCAGGAAATAAAATCCTCCATCTTATTTTTCCTGGTTTTGTCATCATACAAACTTTGGCAGATTTTATTTTTCACTCCAAGGCATTTCTTTTATTGCATAGTAGGATACTTAATTGCATATTAGTGTATACAAGCACGCTGATTTTAACTAGTTAATTATCTTCTTTAAAACGTTATTATTGTTAGCTATTAATTACAGAAAATCTCGCTTAACCGGATTAATTAATCCATCAATTAATGCGCGTTATGCGCATACAATCAACAACAGGAATAATTATAATTCGTCCATCAGTTAGTGTAATTTTAAAAAAATACAGTATAAGCTATATTACAGGTTATATTACAGCATAATCAGCAAAGTTAATAAAAATTAATGCTTACATTTTTATTTAATGTTTAAACATTTGATTGAGCTACTTTTTTTTTTTTTTTACAAAAAAATTAAGTAAAGATGTTTGAATAGTGGTCGACTTTCAACTTGTGATGCAATTTGCGATAGCTGGCGAGCGATCGCTTTATCAAGATTTCTGCGGACTTCGAAGCTTCGTTCCATAAAACAAAATTTCCTTAGCATGCTCAATGTGATTGAAAACTAGCTCAAATTCTTTTGCAGTTAGCTTCTTAGTGGTAACATTCTCTTCTTGGTTGCACTCCTTACCTTCTTCATATGCACACTGTTCTTCAAGTTGAGGGAGATCATTCTCGCTTAACTGTTCTGTTTTGAACGGGAATCGAACAAGTTTCTCACATCTTCATTCTCACATCCAAGTTCTTTTCCAATTGTGCTGATTTCTTCAATAATGTTAGATCTTGGATTTTGAGCACCATAAACTAACATAGGCTTGAGTTTAAAGTCACCCTCTGCATTGCTTCCTAATAAAAGCATAAGACGATCTTCAGGTACTTTGTATCCTGATTGATAAGTTTTAGCAAGGAAAGATTTTGCTGACATACGCTGCCAGAAGAGACCAGTTTCGGAGACGTTGATTATTTGTCGATCGTCATAATCACCCTCCTGAATTATCCTTTGCAATTCTTCGGAAAACTTTCCTGCAGAATCTTTATCAGAACGAGCAGATCCCCCAGTTATTCTTAAATTATGCAGTCAAGCTCGATTTTTAAAAAGGTCAACCCATCCTAAACGCGCAGTAAATCTTTCACTTTCCTCTTGAAATTTGGTCTCTTTCAGTGATGTAAAAATACTGAGAGCTTTTCCCTGAATATTCCTTGTACTAAGAGGTATTCTTTTTTGGTTACAATTCTCAATCCAGAATGATAGAAGACGCTCCATCTCGATCATTAAATGGCTTCTATTCCCCAGATCTGCATGCTTAAAGAAGCAGTAGCAACTTTTCCTTGTTCTTTGTATTCTTTGCTCTTATTTCATATATAGTACGAACTGTAGACTCGCTGTATTCCAGGTCTTGCAGAATCATCGTATTACTATCGCCATTTTCATGTCTTAATGACTTCCCTTTTTTCCTCTAACGTAATTACTTTTCTTCTCTTTTTATTACTGCCGCTTTCTTTATCAGTCTTTCTCTTTTCCATATCAGGGGGTAAATATAATGAAGCCTTATGATTCATTCTCTTCCGTCAGTACGGGTTGAGTTTATTGACTCATGAAGGTTGAGTACTTCATGAGTCCATCTTCTCCACTCTTCTCTTAATGAAGTCTTTCTTGAAAGATCTTGAAGGCTGTTGATCTTAGCAGCTCTCTTAATATTGGTGAACAGAATGAATCAACACAGATTACCTTACATTGCCCTACAGGGACGGAAAACCACCAAACGGTAGACCAAGGATAAGCTGGATCACCAAGCCTTATAGGAATTAAAATCAAAGGAAAATGAAATAAAAGTGATTGAGCAAGAGAACAAAGTTTGCACGTGTGATTGCTTTGAGTCAACTGCTGCGTGTCGCCGGCCACTGCCCGCAGCACTGCCACTGCCCACTAGCTGTACATTGACAAGTGCCGCCGCTCGCTGCAGTTTGGCGATAAAGTTTCGCTTAACCTGAAATTTCGCATAACGTGAAAAAATCGCGTTAACTGATTAATCATCGCTTAAAGCTGGAAATAGTATAATTTCACTCAATCGCGCTAAATGATATCGAATTAGCGTTAAGCGAGGTTTTATGTATTATCTTTAGATGTGTGTGTGCTTTTTCTTCTAAGCTTGAATATCAGTGATAATCTGTCAAAGATCCATACCAAATTAGTGATCTTACGTGAAATGATTTAGACTGCAAATTATACCCTTGGTTATTCAAGAAGTCTCTAAAGGCTCTCCGTGTATGCCGTCACACTGGCTTCACTCTTAGAGTAATCGACCTCATACGCACTGTGTTGGCTGACAGCAGCGACACTATTCAAGTGCTATATGACAAGCTCTTTAATATGCTGAACTCCTAGGTTTGGAGACGATTCACTCGAACGATCCCGAACACTTAACGGCATAAAGAATTTTTAAAAATGAAGGCCCGCCATATCCAAAAATTTAATGATCTAACCAAGAAGGCACAAAGCATCAATTTCTTCGCGAAGATAATGTGAGTAACCTGTCACCTTTCAGCTCATGAAAGAAGTCAACACCCTCTGCCTCGGCATTAACTTCGCCCTAGCTGAAAAGGTAATATCCTGTCAAATTATGGCAAAAATAGAATAAGAAGGCATTTACAGCCTTCGTTCCCATATCTCCAATAATATCCAGGTAAAAATCTCCGAAGAGGAATTATCCTATGGGAAATTCGTCGCAAAAAAAAAAAAAAAAAAAAGTAGCCCAAAACAAGAATAATATCATCACTAGAGCGGATCAGGGTAACTACGATCGTACTGAATACGATGGAACCTACTCACTTACTCAGAGATCAATCTACCTACCGCTTAATTGACATCTATCCAAACACACAAAAAAGACATTCCTTTACTTATTAAACAATGTTGTATCCTAGCCTCCTGAAAACATCGAAAAACTTAAGCAGTATAATACTAGGCCTACCCTGATATATGAATCAGCACAGTGGCGCACTCAGGATTTACTCTTGGAGGGGGGGCCGAGCGTTCAGGATTTAACTTTTTTTGGGGGGGGGGGGAGCGAGTTGAGTAGACGATTTGCGAAATACACACTACGCATAGCATACGACCGATGACTGAGCATCTGCAGTGATCGCTAATTCATAAGTAGTATAGAAAAGAAGACACGAGACAACATAAATAAAAAAAATGAATTTTAATTAGGAAAAGATTTTTGGAAAATTTTCTAGTGTTTTTTTCCTTTTCTTTGGGGGGTGCTCGTACCCCTTTCCCCCCCCTCCGGGTGCGCCACCGAATCAACAAAAATAAACAGAATACATACTTGAGATCCAGAGGGGACAGTACTGACGCCTATACTTAGCGTAACCAAATAAAACGCTTAGATGAAGAGCTCTTTCTATGTCATGAGAGCAGAGGCGTAGTTAGGAGGGGGGGCGGTCCGCCCCCGGCGGCACTTTGAATCTTTTTGAACTTTTGCAGTTAATTCTAAAATACAGTCTCGAGAACTCAGTTCCAAATATTCTGCTGCGAATTTTCCTCACAATTGCTGTAAGTATTGATAGTTGTGAGAGGAGATTTTCTAAATAAAATTGATTAAGAATTACCTACATTACTATGAAATAGACTTCGCCAATGTCATCGACGATTTTGCTAACAGAAAAGCAAGCAAAAATAACATTTTAGAATGTTGAAATTAAAGTTTTACTTCAAAAATAAACATAGTATTTTAATTTATTTCCCTATACGTCGTTTTGACCTTTTGTAGCATTTTTGGTGTGTATTGAGAGGGGTGACAAATTCAGGGACCGCGCCGGGCGGCAAAAGCTCTAGCTACATCACTGCATGAGAGGTCATATTTCGTCCCATGTTAAAAATAGCTGCGCCTCAAATATTGCTTTCCCAAATCTGACCCATCCCAATCTGTATTAAAACTGACTATAATGTCTTATGGTCAGTTTTGATATAGCCTCCCTATCCAAACCCTATATGCGAGTCTGAATGAGTTCTGAGGTTTCTTTTAGAGATATTATTATTATTATTATCATTATTATTATCTGAGACTTCCAGGGAGTCAAGCACTCATTGAGGAAGGACATAAATCATCCAAACCAGTTGCCACAACCTTCCATTAAATTCATTCACACCAGATTCACTCACTACCCCTAAAGGCAAACTGTTCCACTCACTCACTGCTCTGGGAGAGAAAAAAAAACTAGCTCTTACCTAATTTTTGACTGTGAACAAACTTAACTTCTATAGATGCCCCAGTGTTCTTTTACCACCTTCTGCATAACGAAAAATTTCATCAGACGATATCCTATAACACCCATTCAAAAGTTTGTAGACTTCTATCATATCACCCCTCTTTCTCCTGTTAACCAGAGTCTGTGATCCACATACTTGCAATCTGTCCTCATAATCTCAATCCCATAATCCGGATATAATCTTTGTAACTCTTCTTTGCATCCATTCCACAGCTTCTTTATCGGCTTGGAACCCGGGAGGCCAAATCTGCACACAGCAATCCAGGTGTGGTCTGATCAAAGCCTTATAAAGAGGCAAAATGATTTCCTTATCTTTACATGTCAAGGTTCGCTTCAACATCGCAATTATCCTCTAAGTTGTGTTTGCAACTTATGCTATGTGATCTTTGCACTTCAAATTCCTATCACCAACACACCAGGATCCCTTACCTCCCTCCTCAATTTCTTGTAGCATAACTCCGCTAATATAATAATCCGCTTGAAATCTCATCACTAGCACAGAGTGCATAACTTTACACTTACTAACATTAAACTGATAGACATCATCGTTTGTTCAAATTTCGAGCCCATGCAAATCATTTTGTAAGTGCTGAATATCAGTTACATCCTTCATTGCCCTGCCTATCTTGGCTTCATCGGCAAACAATTGCACATCTGATGTTAGATTCTGCCTGATGTCATTAATGTATAGATTGAACAATAATGACCCAAGGACTGAACCCTGAGGTACACCACTGGCCACCAATAAATTTGGCAGATTCACACCCACTGTATACCACTTTTGATATCTGTCAACCATCCCCTGATCCAAGTCAAAGTTTATATTCCAATCCCATATTCTCCTGTTTATGCAACAGCCTTTCGTGTTGTATCCTATCAAATGCCTTAGAAAAATCCAATATTATCATAGTGATAATATTGCATTCCCTTTATCCAAGTCGGCTGTAACATTGTTATAAAATATGAGCAAATTGCTAAAACAATACCTTCTTTGAGTAACTCTTCCTTGCAGAGTATAGCTTGTTTATCTACCCATTTCTGTATGTGAGTTTTTACCAACTTCTCTAAAATCTTCACTACCACAACACCAGAGAAGTTAGTAAAAACTCGCATACAGAAATGGGTAGAAACTCAAAGCAGATGAAAGAGGCAGAAAGACAACAAAAGTATAGTTCGCCCACCGATTAGACACCCTTCGACACTTCTGTGCATGTCCCAAAAAGGAGAATCACTCCGATAACAGTATAATCAATCCGTCTTCTGGGTTGAGTTTGTTTATTATTACAGGTCGGAAAATTTAGCTTTTCTTTTATGATCATTGTAGTTTTTAAAGTGTAACTATTTTGCTTGTATAACAGTTGGAAAAATGTACGTAGAGTATTAACAAAATTAAAAAAAGGTATAGCATAAAACAAAAATTAAACGAAATTTATTTTTAAGAAAGTTTTCTATAAAATAAAAATAATTATACAGAAAAACAGAAATTTTTTTCAAATGAACTTAGATATTCTAAACTTACAGTTGAGAGAACTGAGACACTTTAATGTCCTAAACCGATTAATTATTTATGACTTGTTGTGACTCTTTTAACAAACCCATGCAAAAAAAAAAAAAAGGTTGGAAAAAATACCATTATCAAATCCTTTTAATCTTAAGAGTCATCTGAATCGGTGTCCGAATCGCCATCACTTTCACTTAAACTGATCACCAAAGGTTCGCATAATTCTTCGATAATTTCATCTCTGTCCCAATACATATTTTCCAATGAGGTGACATGAGAGCAATATTTTCCCCAGTTTTGAACTGTAATACTTTCAATCGCCTGTTCTGAAAGCTTAAAAAGTTTCGACAGGTCAATATCCCCAGTTAGTCGCGGTGGCGGATGAAACTTTTCACTTCTGTCCAAACATACTCAATAGCATTAAAACAAAATCCGATTTTTTCGTGATTTCGCATGTTGGCGACACATCATTTCTTTCTCCCCTTCAGCATGAATCGACTATTCTTGGCGAAACCAAGCAAAGACCTACAAACGGTGGGCTAACCATACGCATTCTAAGCACTGTTATTATCAGCGGCTGCTCGTCCATAAGTATAAAATGAAAGTTCCTGTTTTATCATCGCCCAGTGGCGGAGAGAGGAGAAGGAGGGACGGTCCACCCCAGGTGGCACGTTTCTGTGGCCCAGTGGCACGAGACAATTTTATTTTTCAACGATTCTTTTATTTATGTTAACTTAGTAATTTTTATTACTTAATTAATAATTAGTTTTTAACAACTATACTTACAACTAAAATAAACATACACTCAGTGTTTTAATTTATTTCCCTATACGTCGTTTTGACTTTCTGTAGTATTTTTGGTGTGTATTGAGAAGGGCAAAAACTCAGGAACTGCTCCGGGCGACAAAAGCTCTAGCTACGCCATTGTTATTGTCTTTCTTAAATGTTTATATATTTATCTAAAAACCGTTACTTTTCTTGTTTGTAATACAATATCGCTTGATAGTATTTTATATAATTCATTTTGTAGCTATAGTTGTATTTTGTAATAGTCAATGTGGTGTGCGGGCTAGAGCTAGTGTCAGTACTGGCTCGTATACTCAACGCTGGAACTGCATTCAATGCAGACCGCAACAAACCGCTACCTAGTGGGGATAACGTAGTGGGGGTAACGCATGATTTACGTGGTCTGGGCTGGTAGCATTGCAGCCCCCATCATTACAAATTCTTACGAGCCGCCACTAGTCATTATCCAAAGAAAATAGGAGGAAGAACTCTTTTAGCCCTAACTTTTAGAAATCAGCAGACATGCAGTTTTCACCTTTCACCATTACTGAGGTGGGATTTAATTCCATTGCATGCTAGAGCTAAGTGATAGACGTATGTTAATACTAACTAGAAAAAGAAATGAAAATTAATAAAAAAAATTGTGATATTGATAAGTGGTTATGCGAACATGTGGCTGATACCACACCTAGTCTGAGTCCACCTTTGTTTTAATTTGTAGAACACATTTAATCATTTCATATAACGATAAAAACAAAATGGCCACGTTGCTTCCAGTAACGTTTTCAAATAACGAAGTTTAATTACAAAATTATACTTCTTTTTCACGATGTATAAAATCATTTCCCCCCTTCATTTGAGTATGCATTCTTCTCTTTCCACAACTGAAATTAAAAATTGAATAAGTATTTTGTATATGTATGTACACATACGACTTTCACATGATTCAGTCGAAATCTGTCAAATCATAAATGCGTTGTCAATTGTTAGTTGGATCATCAGTAAAAGTGTTTAAATGATTTGGTTTATCTGATCTTTGGTTCTTTCCACAATCAAGATGAATGAGCATGAAATGTCTTTAAATTGTGTGAATAGGCAGAAGAATTCTCAGACATTGATGCGAACTAGAATATTTATAACCAGGGGCGGACAATACGTCAAATTCCAATCTTCACGAAAACAAAAGTATTCGCCCAATAACCTCCCCCACCTCCCCATTTTGTTAATGATATGTTGTAATAAATTAATAAAGGCTCTATAAAGTGATTAATGGTGCTCTATCGTTGTAGGAGAACATTTCCTTTGTGTAAGAACCATTCCAAGAAGGAGTCAATAAATAATAAGAATAGGAAGATAAGTAAACAAACTATATTTTTGGAAAATATAATTTCGTGAAATATTTTTTGTTACTCAAACTAGAATCGCAGTTTATATTACGCACATTCTTCTGCGTTTTATTAAAGTAAAAAAAAAAAAAAAAGAGAATTTTTAAGAGATTTTTGATTATTATTAAATAAAAAAAATATATTCTGTAGCTCAGTGGAAGTGGTGTTTGCACTTCCCAGCGCTAAACCATCCGAAAGAACGTCGGGAGATCGATTCTTTTCTCTGACTAGAGGAACATTTTCTAAACGTTTTTCCACCAGTTCACGAGTTAGTCGATCTCTGTCACGAGCAACCGGGTTTTTCTCTGGGAATCTCAGATAAAAAAAAAAAAAGAAATCGACCGTAGAACCCACAGTATATTCAGATATTAAAAATATTGTGTTATGGTTAGGTACCACAAGATGGCAGCACTTGCTACCTGTCTCTTCACTGTGTGTCGCTTAATTAGTGATTGCCTTGGGCCAGCTATCTCTGATGGATACCATTAAAGATTGAACTGCCCATTGAGTCTCCAAAAGTCAGTAGGGCTAAAAACAGCCTTGCCCCTCCCTATAAGGGAATAAAAGGCGTTAGCTGATTCCTCCCCCTATTTTGTGGTCTGCAGTTTCTTGCTAAGTGGCTAAATCTGCTCGACACAGGCGAGTGGGTGAACGGATTTGTCGAGCCCTGTTTTTTTTTTTTTTTTTAATTATGTTGAACCCATACACGAGAGGTTGGTTGATCAATCTATAGTACATTAGTACCGTATATAGGTAATGGGTTGGAAAAAGAGAAACCTGTTTACATTTGATTTAAAAGCCTATATACTGTATCCCTTGGGAAATACATCAGTGGAAAGACTGTTCCACAGCACAGCAGTAGATGGGATGGAGGAGAAAAGAAACTTGTTCTGTGTGTTTCAAAGTGTACTGTGAAAGGATGTTGGCCAGCAACTGTACGTGTTCCAGCAGGCTTAGTACTGAGTGGGGGAATTATTGACACTATTTCAGATGAATATTTTCCATGGAAATATTTATAGAATACACAAACTGCAGAGACCAAACGTCTGTGCGAAAATGGGGGAGGGCGAGTTGGTAAGAGATGGTTCATTTATCAATCTAATTGCTCTCCTCTGTATTGAATCAAGCATTTTTGTCACATCCCATTCTAGACGTGAGAGCATATTCGATAGCTGAGAGGTTTTGTGATTTGTATAAGGTCAACAGCTGTTTAGAAGTGAAGTAACGTCTTGAACGAAAGAGAAATCCTAGCTTTTTGGAAGCTGAGAATGCAATGGCTGTGATATGTTTATTATTATTATTATTATTATTATTATTATTATTACGGGCAACTAATGCCAGGAGAGGCCTGATGTCAGGGTAATTCCAAGAAGAGAGCTCTCATCTTGTCTGTAAATTTGAGTATTATCAAAAATAATACTTGGGGAAAATGTTTCTTTTTTTTGTGACAAATAAGACAGAACTGGGTTTTACTAGCATTGAAGTTGACGAGGTTATCTGAACCCGATTGGAGTGATGACTTGGAGATCAGAATTGACGGCAGTGATGGTTGATGTTCTGTAGGTTGAAGTAAGTTGTGTAGAGTAATGTTTGTCAAATGAAAGGGAGAAATTCAATGTGCTATCATCTGCAAAACTGTATATTAGGTTGGAGGTAAACTGACTGAAGTAGGTCATTGATATACAGAAAAGGGGGTTTGGTGAGGGAATAGAACTTTGTGGAACCATTAGTTGGATGGTGACAGGACAGGGAACCATCTACCATCAGACACAGTGTATATCCAGACAGAAAGCTGGCAATCCAACTGCAGAAGTCGTGAGACAGACCAAATGATAGGAGTTTGCACAGTTAGCCTTTGTGCCAGATCCGTTCAAAAGCTTTAGAGATATCTTGAGATTCGCTAAATTTCTCCATGGCATTTGTCCAGAGATGGGTGATATATATATATATATATATATATATATATATATAGTTCAAAGTAGTGTAGGAGTTGAGAATTAATGGTTTTCTCCATCACTTTAGACAGGACTGAGGTGAGTGAGATAGGACTCCAGTTAGATGGCAGTGATTTGTCGCCCATCTTAGGAATAGGTTGAATATAGGCCAATTTCGGGCTCTGGGATAGTTATGAGTGGAGTAAGAGAGTATTTACAGCTGGCGTAGGATAGGAGTCAGTTCTGGTGCACAAACCTTCAGGACAATTGCACGAATGCCATCAGGTCCAGGAGACGTTTTTGTGTCTAATTTAGACAATAGGTTTCTGATCTCTTTCTGACAAAAAATACAGGAGGCATTGTATGTTGGGCAGCTGGAATGATGGTGGGACATTTACCATTGTCAGTTATGCGTGCATTGGAAGCAAAGTGTGAAGTCAGGTGATTAACTTTTTCTGTGAGGTGATGATGCAATAGAAGTATTTGGGTTATGATAGGGGTGGGAATAGTGCTGGGCAAAAGTTACGACCAATTGTTTTGGCAAGTGACCAAAAGGCACGGCTGCCATTTTGGCAGGCTGCAAGTTTTCTGACTTTTGCCTTTCAAATTCTGTTTTGGAAGCATTAATAGTTTTCTTGCATCTATTTCGTTGGGTATATGCATTGAAGAACGATGAAGTTCTTGATTTGAGCCAGTTGTGGTATGCTTGATTTTTCATTTGTACAGCCTTGGCACATCTTTATGAGAACCATGGTTTAGTTAGGGGGACCACAGTTCAGAGAAGCTTATATGATAGTAGAAATTAAACTGACTGATAGTATCATTATTGAACAACTCAAATACACTCTTTTGTGTCGTCAATAATTAAATTTATTTTACAATTTATAAATAAATATACAGTTTATACAGTAAAGTCATGTACAAATACTCATATCGGTTTCTTCCAAATTTTTGAGAAATCTGTAGTCCATCATGAAATGGGCAAAACTGATATGTAGATTTTCAGGGGTGAGGTGTGCTGACTTCCAACTGTCTAATATTTCTGGAAGAGGTCATTGCCGCTTCGTATACCGTTTTCTGTAGCTACTTTCAGCCTTCGTTTCTTCTTTGTTATCATTCTTCCAATTGGAAAGTAGAAGATGCAGACGATGGTTTCGATGAGATCGAATAGGGATACCAGAGAGAATCCAATCCACATTCCCATTAGGCCTCCAATGTAACTAAAAGCTTCCACTGTCTGAAAAAAAAAAGGGGGGGGGGAATGAAATTCTTATAGGTAAGAGTTGGAGACCTATTTATGGGAAAAATAACATCGGACTTTTTTAAAAAAGGAAAATACCTTTTTTGTACTTTTTTACTGCTTGAGAATTATTTTGGCCCAGATACATGATCAAAAGCACCAAGTTACCAGAAAGTATTTTAATATTTGAACTATTCAAATAAAATACTTTCGGGCAACTTTTGATCTGGGCCAAAATAATTCTCAAGCATGTAAAAAATTGCAAAAAAAGGTATATTCCCTCCTTTGATTATGCACGTACTCGTGGGTAATCAAAAGACGAATATTTTCTTACCAACACTAGCACATGAAGTATCTTTTAACGTGCTAAAATATAAGCACCTTCGAACTTGCATTTCATCATCCCCCCCCCCCCCTCTGTCAAACGATACAATCATTGAAAGATATATGTGAAATACAAGGAATTTCACATATATGTGACATAGCCACAAGTTCAGGATATGCAGCATCATGTTAATGATATCGTTCTTATGAACGACGAAATTCCTTCAAGAATTCTTTGCATTAAAAAAAAAAAAAGATGGTATTAATATAACAACACACATTGACTGTTGATGCAGAATACACGATCGTTGTACAGACATTCCTTCACTATGTCCTACAAATATTAGGGCGGTCTGTTTCTCTTGAAATAAAACACCAGTAAAGGTGCCGGTCGAAGCGTTATGATGGTCTCTCAATAATGTCAGTCGAGCCGTAACACTACGAGTATTTTGTTAGAATCACAATTTATCCAGTTCTAGCAAGAACAGGTGTGCATTTCCTATGTGTATCATTGTTGATTCACTGATACACGTTTGTCCTGCTCCTGTTCAATAAGAGTGGAAAATGGACTGGAAGCCATGGCAAAGAAGAATAAACCACACAGTGATTATTTTAGATCGTTGTTATGAGGCCAGGCGATAATTTCGTTTGGTCGTAGGAAGCCAAGACGTGTCACTTGCTTATTGACTTATCCAGAGTAGTATAAAATGGTCTTCATTTCAAAATTAAACATTGGAATTTGTTTTCAGGAAAGATGTTTCTCGGGCTGTATGGCATGTGGCACCGTCTTGTTGAAACCACATGTCGTCCACAGCCATATCTTGCAATTTAGACACAAAAAACTGGATTATCATGTCGCGATAAGAGCTGAAAAAAAAAAAGTATCTCGAAGCTTTTCCACTAACAACGGTACTTTTTGTCATTCGTTTTTATGAAAGTACTGTTCAAAGCTTTCAAGTACTATTTGTGTCCTTTTTTCACCAACTTGGGAAAAGTGCACAAACTTGATTATTGAGCTGAGATAAAGCAAGGCGTCACATTCCTTCGCTAAAATGTTTTGACCAATGATTCTGAGCCGGCGGTATAAATGAACTCTTGTATTACAAGAGTTCATTTATGTAAGCGACCCATGAAGTAATATATTTATGTAAGTTCATATTGTAAGCGACCCATGAAGTAATATATTGAAGGTCGAGATCGCGAATTTCTAACCAAAAATGGTACGATTGTTTTTCGATGCGCTTCTTATTCTCTAGATCTAATACCATGAGACTTTTATTTTTTGAAATTTAAGATATAGCATTGAAAAGAATGAGAAATATTGTCAAAAAAAAAAATTGACAAAACACCAAAAATCGTAGGCTATATTTTGCTGAGTTCAAAATGCAGGACCACTTCCAACAATGGCACGAATCCAGTTTGATATATCAAGTTGTTTTTGAAAGGGCAGCAGTTAAATATCCTTAGCTCAGAGGAAATACAGAACTGGAAATTTCTAAGTGGAATGAATTATGATATAATTGTGCCCGAGATCATTTCGAGTGGGACAGCTGTTCCACTTGATATAAATCCCGAGCTTGAGGCAAGCCAAAATTCTTTTTTTTTTTTTTTTTTCCTCGGGAACCGGTCAAAAATTGTAATTTTTGACCGGTTCCCGAGTTAATCGATCTCTGGCATGCGCAATGGGTTTTTTTTCCCCCGGAAACTCAAGAAAATCAACCGTAGAACCCACACTATTTCAGACATTAAAATATGTTGTTTTAGGGTTATGGACCACGAGATGGCGGCACTTGTTAAGCCGTCTCTTCACTGCGTGCCGCTTATATAGTGATAGCCTTGGGCCAACTATCTCTGATTGGCTACCAGTGGAGATCGAACTGCCCACTCAGTCTCCAAAACTTAGATAGGGCTAAAATGGCCTCTCCTACTCCATATACGGGAATAAAAAGGCTTTAGCTGATTTTTTTTATTATAATGAGAGTTACTTTTTTATTTATTAATTTATTTTTTAGGAGAAGGAAAGATTTCAAAACGCACAGAGTTGGGCCCCTTCCCACCACTCGTAGACCACGGACTCGAGAATTTTGTTATTTTGCGAAATATGAAACTCCTTTGAAATTATCAATATGCCAATTTAGGGAAATCTACTTCACAATTAGGAAAATGTAATGAAAATCAGAAGAAAAGTTTTATAGAAATTTGATGAATCCTACCTCAAACTGGGCAACAGAGTTGTACTGTGTGACCTGAAATCGGTTAAACCACAACGTAATGGTCAGTTGATTAGCACTGAAAAAAAGAAATGAGACAAATCATTCCGAGTTCATGTGTAGTATTTCAGAAGAAATTGAAAAATAAAACATAAATACGGACATAAATACGTATTATGGCTTATCACAGCACTAGCACATTAATACTAGCCATGGATAAATACCGAAAATAGATGAGATGTGTGTCCTTTACTTATCAGTATTTTAAAATGTATGTGGCAGTTGTATTAAATTGTAAAAAAAAAAAAAAAGTTGTGTAGTATGCTTGTCATGTTCACTTGTTTTATCAGTGTTTTATCAATATGAGAAAGGAGTAAAAGAAAAAAAAAAGGATAAGAGAGAAGGAATGTACTTATCACAATTTATAGCCTATAAATAATATATGAGAATTTAAATAATAATTGTAAGTATATTTTTAGAAATTACAAGAATAAAATAATTGATAATAACACAGGTACTTAACCCATAAATAGCAGAGTTCTATGAGACTGCGAAAAAAGTACAGATGTTTCTGTTAGGGTTAATTAGTTTCCAATAGATGGCAGGCCTCACACCTTCGAGCATGGATACGTGCATATCACATGTGAAGTAACAAACGAACGTCAGATCATAGCGATCGCAGTAACTAACTACCTTTTTTCTTTCTTTTTATTTTTTTAGTATTTTTCTATTGCGTATAAATTTTAAACTTTTATATGAACTTAAATAAAGTCCTACGAATTAGAAGGCTAATGGTTCCTCCGTTGTTATTATTATTGCTACTACACTCTCCATGGAGTTGGCAGACTCATCATGGGAGGTTCATTCAACTGACAACATATTTATCAGACTGAATCTTAAAAATTCTTAATGCTCCTTGCATTAACAACATATTCCGATAGTGTGTTGTTGCCTCTTGTTCTCCCCCCTCTCATCTTTTACTCTTTTTATAATCCCCTCTGTATTAATCCAATCCTAACTTCGAAGTCTCTATCATATCACCCTCTTTTCCTTCTGTCCGCAAACTACAATCCACATTTCTTCAATCTCTCTCCATATCTAACATTCCATAGTCCTGATATTGTCTTAGTCACTCTTCTCTGGACCCTCTCCGATGTTTCCACATCACATGGAAAACCAGGTGAGTAAATATGAGCACAACAGTCCAAGTGTGGTCTAACCAGTGCTCTATGCAGTGGCTCAACCGCTTCCTTATCCCTACATGTTGGAGTACTTCTTACCATAGCGACACTACGATATATATTATAGTCGCTTTGAATGCAAATAAATACTATCAATTACTCTACAGCCACTAGGATGGCTTCTAGTTCAGTTTTCGTTTTCCGGGTGATGTTCATGTAGAACGTGCTGGGACTGAATGGCTGAAAAGTTAAGAAAGCCTCTAGATATCTGGATTAAGGTGAAATTGTGACAAGTGCAGTAACTTAAGCTGTGGAAAATTATAACATTATTTCAATAATTCCGTGTCATTTGTATTCAATCATATAGCCATGTCAATGTTCCTTGTTGGTAATTTTTGTAACCAAACAAAGCTACTTACGGACATCTTCCGGTG
The DNA here is from genome assembly GCF_054136105.1 of Typopeltis vanoorti. Taxonomy (NCBI): domain Eukaryota; kingdom Metazoa; phylum Arthropoda; class Arachnida; order Uropygi; family Thelyphonidae; genus Typopeltis; species Typopeltis vanoorti. The sequence continues at coordinate 67,484,229 of NC_143559.1, forward strand.
TCATTATAGAGGGAGCACTGTAAAATAGAAAGAAATGCTTATTACAAACTAACAATAACATAAAAAAGTCTAATAAAAGGCATAAACATTACACGGATTATATTCATACAGAACTGCCAAGCTAGATGTCAGTCCATCAGTACGCGACTTGATATCTTTATTTTCCAATGCTGCATTAAATCACCGAGATCAGAACTATAGTTTAATAATAACGGCAATGAATCGTAAGAATTTTAATTATTCCAGAATATAGTGACTGTTTCATTATGAATAAACTCTTAATCTCATGTTAAAAGGTGAATTTAGAAATTAGAAAAGTCTGGCATGTCTTAAATATTTTTATATCCATTACAAATAAAATCCGATTTTCAGCGGAGCAGCATATAAATATATATCTGGTAAAACTGCACAAATCTGAATATATTCGATATTTCAAATTTAAACATTATAAGCAATAGCATAAAATGGGAGTCCTGCGAAAAAGTACAATATTTCACATTTCCAAAATTATATGTAAAAATATGAATTTATAAAAACTGCTCATTATTTAAATATTTTTAATTTTTAAATAATAAATTTATACAAAAAGTACTTATCACAGTACCAGATTATACTATTTCAGCATTATCCGCTAATCTCTTATAAATAAGAGATTAGAGGATAATTATTAAAAAAAAATTTTTTTTCAATTTTTTTTACAATTTTTTTTTCCAATAGAAAAAAGTTCAGATTGCATTTTCTTAGTTGAGGAAAGATTGAGGGAATGCAACTTACAGAGCCTTGTGAATATAAGAAGAAGAAGAAGAAGAGAGGATATGACTGAGACGTATAGGTTGGTGATGGGTTGTTACCAGATTAATATGGAAGAGATATTACACAGAGTAGAGAGAGGCAAGGGTAGAACTAGAGCAATCCCTGGAAGCTGTATAAGGGGGGGGGTGAGTAGGGGATGAGAAGAAGGTTCTTGCATGGAGAGTGATTGGTTTTTTATACAGTCCTGGCCCACACGCCAAGTGAACTGAAACAGAATTTGAAATTTTGTTTTCTTTCAAGAAACGTGAACATTCAACACTAAAATAGGGGGGGGGGGATTTTTAAAAGACTGTAGCCCTCTTTGTTGTGAATATGTGAGAATGAAGTTACGAAACTACGTGTTAGTGTCGTACCGCTGCATGTACAGGATTGCAAAGGTCGAACTCGTATTAAACATTTACATGTAGTCGAATGTACGCTAAGTACAGTTATGTACGTGTCGGGCTTTTCATATTGAGAAATTCTAATATAGCTTGTTCATCGCACTGAATTATTATTAATTTGTATTGAATTTAAAAAGTCATCTTTAAGAATGTACGAAAAGCGATAAGTTGACGTGGAGAGTCATGTTTTTAATAAAAGGTGGACGAAAAATTATTTCTTCATTGAGTACGACATAAAGCAGTGTGGTGTGTAAGGAGACTCAGTTTGTAAATAATATAATTTGAACGACGCTATTATTCCAAAAACATAAATGTTATGATCAATATAAAAGAGTGTTTCGAAAAGAAAAAAAGTGTTCCATGTTGCAAAACGAATTAAGAAAACAAGACATACCGAAAATGTATGTCAAGAAATTTATATACTGTAAGTGCCAGTTATCAAGCAGCCCATTTGATCGCTTTTGAAAGCATGTTAAGTGAAGAACTTTTTTTTTTTTTGTTAAAAGTTGTGGAAGAAATTTTTCCAGCGAAATGAACAATGATATTACAAAGACATTACTTTGTCTCGACAAAGAATTATGCGTAGAGTAGATGATATTGGAAAGAATTTGTGAGAACAATCTTTGAAAACATGAAATGAAAGAAATATTTTAATATGGCACTGGATGGTAGGTATTGATGTCAGTTATACAGCCCAAATCATTATCGTCATACTTGGAATTAAAAGAATTCTGTTATAATTTGAAAACTTGTAGCTGACTATAGGAACTTTTCGCTAAGCCTTTCTTTATCCAGTTCTGGAGGCAAGGGCAAACGTTTTTATTTTATTTTTATTTATTTATTTATTTATTTATTAGTATTATTTTTTTTTACGGAGTATGCACCAACAGCTATAGGCGCCATAATATTTTTGAAAATCTTGGCCAATATATTAAAAACTTAGGATAAAATATTAAAATCCTGTTAGGAGTCACAACTGTCGGTGCAAATTATGACTGGTAGAAAAAATATTGGACTTCTCTGTGGAAAAGCCGTGAGAATGATAAATATTGACAACTGTTGAAACATACATAACATAAACTAAATCATGTACGTTTCAACAGTTTCAGTCAGAAACAGATACTGAATATGAAGATATAATTTTACATAATTTAGCGAGATGGCTTACTTGACGCAAAATATTACTTTGGTTTTTTTAAAATGCGTAAGGATCATAAAAGAGGAAAACAAAAAACAGCTGTCCAAATGGAGTGGCTACTTCTATGGTGACATCAATTCATTTCAGAATAGCTTGTTATTATTAAAAAAAAAATTGAGCAAGTCAATTTAATTCGCTTTGAACGATGTATTGAGCTAAAATAAAAACGTATATTTCCAAAAAAATCGTTTCCTCTCATATTACAATTACGTTTTGAGGAAATTCTATTTACTAACGTAAGATCCAATGAAAAATACAACAGCTTGTTTGAGTCGATACAAGAAAGTGGCTTAAAGCTACTGTTCCAGCGTGCATCTTGAAATTATTGATTTTATAACCAAAACCTGACTCAAAAATAAGTACAGTATATGGGTTCCGTAAATAAACTGCTTAAATTCTACAAAAGTTCTCCAATCTGATAATTGTCTGCTAATAAAAGAAAACGCTGAAAATGGCGACTTTATTCGGATTAAACTATCTTTCTCAATAAGAGGTTGGACCTCCTTTCGCTGCTATTACAGCCATTACCCTTCGGGGATAGACTTTCCAATAAGTGCTGGTAAATTGCCGCTTAAATTCGTTTCCATTCTTCCTGTAGTATGGCGAACACATGCGGATGTTAGTTGGGAGTGTAGGTCTTGCACGCAACCTTCGTTCCAGCACAGCCCAAAGATGTTCAGTAGGGTTGAGTTTGAGACTTTGGGCTTCCCAGTTTAGTTCTTCCACCAAAATTAAATCTCAACCTCCATTAGAGCCCTTGCTTTGTGATGGTGCGTTATCGTGCTGATACAGGAAAGGGGTTATTCCAAACTGTTGTCACAATGTGGAAAGAAAGGAATTGTCGAAAATGTCATGGTAGGCATCAGCCTTTAAAGATCCGGACAGAGAAACCAATGGGCCCAGTCCAAAACTGGAAAAACAGTACCAGACCATTATGCTATAGCCCACAAATGTCACAGTCGATACAAGAAATTCTTGTCCTGTAAGTATCATTCATCTGGTGTCCTTCAGGTCCAGACATGTTCAGCGGATTGCCAGATCATGTACCATGGTTCATCGCTCTACAAGAACCTCCTCCATTGATCTACAGTCCAATGGCGGTGTTGTTTGCAACATTCCAGACAACGGTGGGCATTGACAGGTTTAATCAAGGGCTCGTGAACTGCAGCACGACCATGAAACCTAAAGGCAATCACCTCCCAGTGAATACTTCTGTCACTAGCATCCATTCAAGCGCTCATGCGGAAGTCGTTCGTAATGGATACTAAGGCTGACTGATGATTAACTGTGACAACACGCTTGAGAGTTCGCCGATCCCGATTTGTCAGTTTCTTGGGCCTATCAGTCCGGTCGAGGGACTTGATGATTCCATCACGTTTCCACTTCAAGATAACCTCGCTGACAGTAGACCGCATTACGAGCAATGTGGCAGAAATCTCTCGGACCGAATGATCGAACTTGTGGGCTCTGACTATTATACCACATTCGAACGGATTCTCTTCGCTCACTCATCCTGACGGCAAAAAAATGTCTGCTCTGCCGCGTAGACATGTAGACTACAATGTCTACACGGCAAAGAATGTCCACGCATGCATATGCTTATATAGCTTTGCGGACGTGTATCTGCTTCATCATATGGACGAGACAAGGTAGCTCTGGGGGTGTTTGGACACTTGTTAATATGTTTAGAAGCAACTTTTTCTTTGATGAAATCAAATATTTTAAAAAGAAACAGAATAACAGATGAGCTTCTGTATTAACAACTGATATCACAAAATTTTACCAGATTTTGAACAATTATCTAAAATATCCAGCCTCAATCAACCCATTAAATGTAATTTTTATTTATTTAGTTTTAGTTATTTATTTATAAAGGGTGAGGGGAAAATAATTTAGTACTAATAACAGCACTTATATTTTGTATAAATTTGGGTAAATTATTTAAATTATGGGCACAATTTTAAAATAAATGATATCTAAAACTTTGGATTTTAGAATTTTTAAATATTAGATATTGTACTGTACTGTCATATGCTATACTGCATATTTATTTATTTATTTGTTATGTGTTTAAATTTGAAATACTGTATTGGATTTGTTCGATTTTGTTCAATTGCGTCAGAAATGTCATAATTTATATTACTTACTGTGATGTAATTATTCTCAGAGAACGCTGAAATGTCAAAATCAGGTATGACTGCTGTTTGGATATTTTAGAGTTCGTTTTAGAGTTTTAGGATATTTTAGAGTTTCAGAGATTTCAAAAACATCTAACTCTTTGCATGATTTGATAAGAAAAAAAAAACGCAACAGATAAAGAAATCAACTTACTTCGTCGACTCCTGTTTCCATTACTTCGAAGTTATACAATTTCTCCCTAAAATAAAGTATCGTTATAGGTTTTGTTGGGTTATCCAACTTTCCAGTTTCAAAGAAAGAGTTTGCAAACAGTTAATAAATGATAAACGTTTCAATAACAAATAAAGTATTTCAATTTGGCTACTATAACCTCAGTAGTTATATTATTATTATTATTATTATTATTATTATTATTATTATTATTATTATTATTATTATTATTATTATTATTATTATTATTGTGGACATCTCCAAGGAGTCAAAGGTTTATTTAAAGAGGCTAAACATCGCCCACATTAGTTATCATGCTTTCTCTTAAACTCACTCACACTACATGCGCTCATCACTTCAACAGGCAAGTGGTTCCACTCATTCACTGCTCTTTGGGAGAACGATCTGGTAATCCTCCCTTTCTTAACCACATAAACTCAACTTCCATGGAGGTGCCCGTATTCTCTTCTCCTTCCACAAATAATGAAAAATTTCATCAAACATTATCCAGGAACATTTTCAGAAATTCATAGGCCTCTATCACATCACCAGTATTCTCTGAAGCCCACATATTCTAAGTTTGCCTTCATAATCTACATTCCATAATCCTGATATCATCTTTGTAACTCTTCTTTTCTATTTCTTTACAACTTCTTCATCCCCCTCGGAGCCTAGAGACTAAATCTGCGAACAGTGTCGCAGGTGCGGTATCAAGGCATTATGAAGAGGCCAGAAATGATTTCCTTATTCTTTTACGTCAATGTTCCTTTCTGCAACACGGTTATCTTTCGAGTTGTATTCGCACTTTTTGCTATGAACATTTGAACTTTAATTTTTGATCCACCATAACTCCGAGATCTCTGGGCTTCATCAGTTTCTCCAAGCATGTTTACACCAATATAATATACTGCTGGAGATCCCATGATATCAAAGTGCATGACTTTACACTTACTAACATTGGATTAGCAAAAATTATTATTTGTCTAGTCAATTCAAGTCATTCTGTTAAGTGATACATATCAGTACTATCCATGATTGCTTTGCCTATGATCGTCAGCAAACAAACAACAACCGTCCAAGGACAGATACACGAGGAAAACATTACTGGTCACCTTAAAGCTAACATATTCACTTCCCCCTTCCGATTTTCAGTAATTCTCTATTAGTTGTTCTAGCATGACATCTATATGAAACCGTTAATGATACCCTCCTTCATATATCCTCCTGTATATAACATGATGTCGTGCTTTTATTCTAATTCTGCATTGTTCTTCCAAAACAAAAATAAGAACACAGTACAGCTGTTCATCGCTTATTTATCATTTTCCTGTAAATTTCGTAACAATGACTTTAGGTTTCTTATTTTTCTACGACTGGGTATTATATTATATCACTTTATCTTTCTTTATAAAATGAATATTATCTTTGCTAAGAGTGTTTTTTATTCTTCTGCAGTTTTACCATCAACTACAGACTTCCACATACTATGAGATTTCGATTTATTTATTGCAATCATATATCTAGTGCTTTCCTATTTTTAGTTTTTCCGGATGTTTCCACATGCCATTTCTCTCTCTCTCTCTCTCTCTCTTTTCGATCATAGAATACATATGATGCCATATACATATCTAATATTAGTTAGGAGCACGAACACAAGATGGCAGCAGTTCATTGCAGTATTGTAACTGCCATTTACCTTGCATGGCACGTAATTCACCTTAAATGAATTATATGCCACTAAACCGAAGGAACACTAAGCAACTTATCGATTTCCTAAACAAAGTTAAGTGTAAAAAAAAAAAAGCTGGCTATTTCTCTATAGAGAATGGCGATGCTTTAGAATAATTATTTCTTATAAAATTTCTTATTTCTTATTCACGTCTTTCTCCGTCATATTTCTTGAAGTTTATCGAGACATCCTGAATTCAGAGTGAGAGAGAGAGAGAGAGAGAGAGAGCACAAACGGCAGGAGGATATGCATTTTCTTTACCTCTCTACGTCTCTGTGACAAAGAAAATAAATACCGCTTATCGTATGTACTTTCTAGCAGAAAAGTGTTTTCAGAAAATGTAATACTGGGAAGGATGAGGAAGCCCGTTCTGTACATCCAGGAAATGGTTGTTAGAAAGATTTGAAAGAATAATTTTAAATCACTATCATTAATGTACATGCGATAGCGAAACGTGACTTGCCTGTTGTATTTACGGTATTCCATTGGGTGTTTCATAAATAAATTAGGTAGCGTAACTCTCTTCTAGTTAATTTACTTACACATTTAAGGGAACACGAAACCTACTGCTGAATAGGTTCGACCAAATATAACTACCCACATCAAACAACAGAGCTTCCGTAGATCAGTCAGTATAGACGAAGCCCTTTCGTCGGAAAGATTTGGGTTCGATTCCCGTTAGTGACGTGAGGAACCTTTATCTGGTCTGTTTCGATGAAAGGTGAGTTAGCCGGTCTCATACGGAAATAGAGGGTTTTTTCCCTCCCAGAAACTCGGGTTTTTCGTTCTCCAGGACAGTCAAACCGGCCCCGTGAACACATGGATTACAGTCATGAATACGTCCCAGCCATATGCCGGTCCTGAGCTCGGATAAAATTGTTGGGGAGTTGGGGAAAGCAATGGTGAACTACCCTGTAAAACACTCACCAGGAATACTTTCTGGGCAATGCCTAGGGTCGGAAACAACTAAAAGGGGAAACCAGGAATCATCAAACAAGTAAATATTAATTTATGTCAATAATATAATAAGATATCTACTTAAAAATTACTCGAATGTGGTATTTCGAATAGCATATAGTTTTTTTTTTTATTATTTATGCATTTGTATATATATACATACTTACTGGCAGGCTAGATTACACGCATCTTTGCAAATATTGTACATATTCTCTGTAACAGTGTGCATCTCTGAAATTAAGTTGAAAAATATTACTACTTATATTATATAATACATTATATACCGTGCTAATATATATATATATATATATATATACATACATACAAGGGTGGTTTAAAAAATTCTCGGGTTAACAATGGAAAAACGAATTTATAATTTCAAAATTGTTTTTATTTTTCAACATAATCTCTCTTAAGACTAATACATTTATTCCAGCGATGCTCCAGCGCAATTATCCCATCCCTGTAGTGGCTCTCAGTAAGATCTGCAAAATACCTCTCTACAGCTGCAATCATCTCTTGATTCGAAGTAAAACGCTGACCAGCGAAGAAAAGTTTTAGTTTTGGGAAGAGATAGAACTCAAAGGTAGCCAAATCTGGGGAATAGGTGAATGTTCTTCCAACAATTCATAGTGCAGATCCCTTAATTTTCCCATTACCGAAACACCTTTGTTGGCAGAAAAAAGATAATTTTTCTTCTGCAAACCGGATCTTTTCTCACGAATTTTTTCATCTACTCTGGTTAAAAGATCGGGAAATTATTCCCCGGTTATTGTTTTACCCTTTTCAAAATAATTAATAAACAAAATGCCTTTAACATCCCAAAACAGCGATGCCATGTCCTTTCTTCCTGATCAAACCGACTTTGTCTTCCTTGGAGCCGAACAATCGGCTTCTGTCCACTGATTTGACTGCTGTTTGCTGTGTGTGATGGTGAATCCAAGTCTCATCCATAGTAATAAATCCACGCCCAAAATCAGTTTTATTCTTGTTAAAACGCTCCAAGCACTGTTCAGAGATTTTCATGGGGGTGCGTTGTTAGATCCGCTGTGAGCAAGCGCTCCACCCATCTAGCGCAAATCTTTTTCATTTGCAATTTTTCAGATCTTTCCAATCGCAAAATATATCCTACACGTTCTTTTGAAATGTCTATACTCTCAGCAATTTCACGCACTTTGTCTCGCCGGTCATCCAATACCATATCGTGCACTTAATCAATGATTTCTGGAATTGTTACACTTTTTGATGTGCTTCACGTGGATCATCTTCGAGGCTGGTACGGCCACGTTTAAACTCAGCAGCCCATTTCGTAATTGTCAAAAATGAAGGAGAAGAGTGCACATAAACTTTTATGAACTTCGAATGAATTTCGTTTGGAGTTAAATCTTCTTTTACAAAGAATTTTATAACAGCACGATACTTAATTTTATCCATTTCAAAGGATACAGACAATATTTTTGCTCCAGACAGCTGCATAAAACAAACAAACTACTTCATAGAATGACTTGCAATTTCACATGGATGCTTATGACCAGATGTACCAACTTAGAAAAAAAATCTTGCCGATAGTGTTGCCATCTATAGTCGAGACCGAGAACCTTTCAGACCACCCTCGTATGTAATTACTTCATATACTTGATTTTACTAAACAAATGTTTAAAATAATTACTGTATTTTTTCTTCCTTTACTCAAGATCGCAGAAAGTAATGCGCTGCTTCATCTAAAATGCTGTGATACTTTTAAATATTCAGTATATTCATTAATTTAGTTTTGGCAGAAAAACTTTCATTATGCAATGCAATCGGTTTTAAGTATAACATTTATTTTGAAGTAAAATGTTTCTAGTAATTAAATTAAAAACAACAAAAAAAACCCTCTAGAGTTGGCTATCATCACTTAACAGTAGTGTTTTTCAGCCGTTGGTACTATGATGAACGACTTCCAGAGGAATTCTGGGCAACAGTGAATTTATGTGAACCAGATTAGCAAAGACATTTACTAATAAAGATTCAGAATCCACAATCATCTGAATTAGATGTGAAGAAGAACTTGCTCTCTACAGATTCATGTCGAAGTTACTAGACCAGAAAACTATGCAGAAACTGGAATGAAAATAAACAATTTAATGACTAATATTAATTATTTAAGTCGATGCTTCGCTAGCATTATCGGAAGCACTTTGACAAGACACACAACAAAATGACCTGGAGAACAAGGACAATCAAGGTGATGGATAGTGACAGTGACGGTCTTTGTGATGATTCCCGTTATTAATGGCGACGAGAAGATAGCGCAGCGCACCAGCATCTATTCAAGATTATACTGTCGGTTGTATTACAGTTACCTATATTCTATAGAACTGTGTCGCTTCTAGGCGCAGTCTCTTCAAAGTAAACTGGAATTTGTGAAGTAGCCTGGCTTTCTTCTATCTGATGAAGGGGTCTTTCTCAAAGATATGTTGTAAGAGTCCACTTTTTGGTTATCCGTTCCGGAATATTTTTATGTTCATTTTTCCTAACTAAGGAAGTCCATCCTGTATGCCCGAAATACCGAGTTTCATACTGGTACGGACTGTAGACACTCGGGAAGGCAGGGAGGGATGTCCTGGAGATCCTTATTTTGTCTCAGAAAGATAGGTACTTTGTTTTTAAAGATTGTATACTGTTCTGATTCTGTGTTGTTTCAGGAGTGAGTCCAATTTATTCGTTGAGCTTTTGATATGAAGTGTACATATAATATATAGTCTGGTTGAAGGGATGGGGATTTTTTTTAAAGAAGTTTAGCGAAGTTTTTTGTTGTATCCATTTTTCCGGAGTGATGCGATTAAAGCCTGTTGTTCCAGATGCAGTATTGGTCCTCTGGGGCTAAATTTATTCTTCCCTGTAACGATTTGAAAATTCGATGTCTCTCGGTAGGATGGTGGTGTGAAGTGGCATGTAGGTATCTGCCTGTGCGTATGTGGGAGATGACGGTAAACTGAACACATGAGGGACCCATTTTCTTGCTTAAAACGTATCCAAGAAGCCTACAGCCCGTTCTTTTTCTTCTTTTATATTGAAAATAATTCGAGAGTTCATATTGCTGAGAAAATTTAAAAGGTTAGCGACAGTCTGTGGACCATGCGGCCAAATGGCAAAGACGTCGTTTATATACATCAACTATACTTTGAGCTGGAGCGGATCCGAATTAAGTGCCAAAGATTCAAACAATTCGATGTATAAGTTAGCAATGGGGAATGAAACTGGGCTAGTTGTTCCAGTTAAAATAACCCGATTTAAGACAGTGCTTAAGGAGTTTATAAATGTAAGGGGGATAAATTTTGGAAGTTATACAGAATCCGAGTACCTGTAAAAGAAACCGACATATGATCTTGAATAGATTTTGGCCCACCGCTCTATCTATCCATCACCATTAATAACAGTAATCACCACCGAGAGAGCCACCATCACCCTCTATGCACGTGACTGTCCATGATATCCAGGTTATTTTGTTTTGTGTCTTCACTGAGTGTGTATTGTTAAAGTGTCTCTGATAATGCCAGCGTGAACTAGCGAAACATCGGCTTGTGAGTGAAAATACTGATTAATTTTAATCATTAAATTATGCATTGACATTCCAGTTTCAACGTAGATTTCTGTTCCAGAAACTTTGACATGAATCATAACAAGAACTGCTGGAATTTGGATGTGGAAATACACTCCATAGAACGAACCTCTTCATAACTGTTTGCTGAATGGGGCATTTGGGAGGAGGTTCCATTTAACGGTGAGCCAATAGACAACTGATAAAACAATATAAAATACTAAACACTACATTAATACAGATGAAGTCAGAAGACAATAACCTTAATGGATTCATATCCTTAACATTTTGATGTTTAAAAAAATTTCGTTTTCTCATTAAAGTAGAATTTATCCTTTCTATTGTAATGTAAAAGTAATAAATACAAATAGCAAACGGTAACACGTACTATCACTAATGCATAAAGGCCCATAACTCGGGGTAATTATGGATTTGTCCACGCATTTGTCTGCTTCTTCTAAGAGCTTCACTATGCAAAGGTCAATACATGACTGAAAAAAAAAATAATAAAAATTAATATAAACATGCTGGCATTTATTATAATAATATTCGATATTAGAATCCACTCTTAACGAACACTTAAATCAAGGAAATACTCAGAGTAAAACGCATCTTCATTTATCTGAGATTTTCGAATGATCTCAGATCATTCGAATAAGTTGATCATTCGATCAACTTATCCTAAAATAATGGTTGCGAAAACAATCTAGGTAGGTGGGCGATAACGGCCTGTAAGTACTATGGACTATTATTACTGTTTATTTTAAGTTGTAGTCAGAGGCTCTATTATTAAATAGAATATAAAAAAAAAAAATTTCGGCAAATCTAAAGGTGTGTTAAAGGGGTATTTTCTGACATGTTAAAGGAAAATAGTGAAAAGGAAAATAGCGCTTCACGAGAGAATGGATCTTAAACTTTCAACTAGTATGTTTCCTTACCAATTGGTCTACTGGTCCTTGGCCTCCATTTTCGGTCCAAAGCTGCAGATAGTCTGTGCAGTTTGTATCGTATGGAGCTGGTAAACGGTTTTTCTCTACCTGAGAGGTACAATAATAACATTTAAAAACATGCTTATGGAATAAAATTAGTATCGAAACGTTCATTTATATCATTATTAAATCTTATAAGATTAGCAAGGAATATTATGTTATATGCAGAATTGTAAAATGCAATGGATTATTAGAATATCTTTCCCGTGTTGCACAAACCAATCATCTTTGTTCTAGATGTTTGTTCGAACGTTTCAGACTCTCCCCCCCCCCCCAATCGTACTTAATCCAGTGCGCATGTGTAATTTACTTGATAATGGACAATGGCATAAGAGTCTCAGAGTGGCATGAGAGTAGGGGCCACATCACGGAGCAGTTACTCCCGCAGCTGGTTGGCTTCTTAGGTTAGCTACGAAGCCCAACAACCAGAAAACATTAGGCCAACTGCAGTTTTATAGCCAGGATCTATCTTGCGTATAGTCCGTGTCCTCACTGGGAAATATTCGAACATAAACTTTTGGATGAGCTACTATAAGTTTATGTTCGAATATTTACAGAAATGCCATTTCTGTATCGACCTATATTTTGATTGCAAAGCAGGGAATGGCCAGATTTAGTTACTGGCCTAGTTGGCCGAGTGGATAGAATAGAACTGAGCTCTCCAGCCAACAGATTCTATATTCAAATCCCACTGTGGATATGTGTTTGTAAAGATGGCAAATGATTTTCAACTTCCCAACAGACTGTAGATTCGAATCTTACGGTGGGTAGACATAAGTGTTTGTAAATTTATTTCGAAGGTAGATGATTTTAAACTCCATATTTGATACTACCACTTTGTTTTCAATACATATTTATATTAAAGTTTTGAAAGAAAAAAGAAGTCGTTCTAACCCACCATTGATACAAAAACGTAGTAAGATTTTCCTCCAGTTAAAAGTGTTCCTACTAGAAATGGATTCACAACTGCATGTGGATCATGAATAGCAATATAAGCTCCTGGCATCTCATCCGGTTTTGTATTTTCATGGGTTTCGAGATTCACTTTTATAGTTACTTCTAAATAGAAAGAAGAAGAAAATCATTGAAATACTGAAAACTATCTTATAAAATTTACAATTAACTTTTACTCATAGATTTTTATACTTAATAATTTCACAGTTTAAAATAACAATGAACTAAACTTTTTCAAATTCGGCTTTAGACCACCCTGAATTAACATAATTAACTTCATGTCTATTAATTATACATAAAGAAAGTGGTTTACCTTTTGCTGAAAAGCCGTTATAAATTTTCCTAAAATAATTTGAAAAGCCCAAGTCTAAACGTAGTCAACTTCGATTATAGTCACAATTACAGTTTAGGGAGTCAGAGGCACAATTAATCTATTAATTTATTTGTGTACATCACATTCATTCTTCTGTTCAGAACAAAACATTTACAGTGGATTATTTTAATTATCGCATTAAAAAGAAGTTCACCTTATGTAAATAGTCTAAGTTTGTATAACTACGTACAAACGTAGACAATTGTTTTGAACTCCAGACACTTACTTAAAAAAAAAAAAAAAAAAAAAAAAAACCACTTACTTAGCATTGTAGAATAGAGTTCGCTCTTCTTCTTCGGCCGATGAATGGACGATTCTACTGTCCAGCAAAATCTGTTTTTAAGAAGATCATCATATGCTGGTACCGGAACGTAGTAAGCGCTAAAATCACAACATAAAGAATAATTACTAATTTAGTTTAATTGGTATTAATGGTAATTTCATTGAAAAGGGCAGTAAAATCCCTTCCTGATAAACTGAAATAATTTATTTGGAAAGAATTTATAACATTAATTAAATATATTCATTCAAATGATTGAATATTACCAAAAAATACCAAGAGCTTTTCGTAGAAAACGTCAATATTTTGTAATATTTTGTCTTAAACTTGCCGAACTAATAACAATAATGACGCAAGATGAGAGCATACTGAAAATTTGAACCGATATTTAGCAGGTTTTTTCACGAAAAGGGGAAATTCAAGTAATGTTCAAGTGATATGGCGATTGTGATGTAATATTTTTCAAGTGGGAAGTGACCTGGTGAGTGTCCATTGTCAAGCCAATAACCTGACATGGGAAATTTTACCTTCATTTTAATGAACTAATGAAGAATATTCGAACGGATTTTTCGGAAATAGTATCAGGATTTAAAATTGTAATAATTACAGAAAAAGAGAAGAAATTAAAAAGAACCAATGGAAACTAAGAACTTGGATACAATATAAAGTAGAGTCAATATAGACCAATGGGGGGAAGGTAGGCATTATTATTTGGCATCATAAATCTAATTTCAAAATAGATAAATTGTTACAAATATTGGAGCAAAAGAATAATATAAGTTGGATTAAAAACAAACAAAAGCAACATTGTGGATTATATACTCCAAAATAGGGAGGAGAAGCGAACCATTCTCAAATATAAAGAAAATTTATCATTATGATATTAACAGAAGATTTAAATGTTACAATTAAAAAAACGAAAATTAGCAACAATAATAATATATGGAACAAATGCTTAAAACAAAATGATAAATTAATGAATTTTATAGTACTGTATATAATAATCAGGGTAATGAATTCCATCTAAAACATAAAGATATACCTCGAATAAAGCTATAATAAAATACAAGGCAATATAGATATTATTGATGACAACAAAAATGTACTCTCTTCGTTTTCCAAAATTTAATTAATAAATATTATTCGGTATAATAGAATTTCTTCTTGAAAATATAAGATTTCCACATGATGGCATCCTGATATATACTAATATGAAAATGACCTATGATTAAGACTCGAAAAAAAAAAAAAAAAAAAGAAAGAAAAGAAAAGACAGCTGGCCTGGTTGGCCGAGTGGTTAGCGTATCCGCTCTCCAGCCACTGCGGGTTCGAATCCCGCCGTGGGCATGGATGTTTGTGATTGTCTGTGAAAATACTGGTCGTTGTCGGCGGTAGTTGGCGCTAGTGTAAATGAAGTTAGTGGAGACGGAGAGTTGTAGAGCAAGTGCCCCCCCCCCCTCGATGAGTCTTCGGACTCCCCGGAGGTGTCATGTAATACAAATATTCCAATTCCTGGTTTTGAACCACTCATAAGAAGGCAACTTACCTTTTGATGATGAGAAATGGTAGATAAAAAAAGTGGTATGGAGGATTTTTTTTAGCAAAAGAAGGAAAATTTTCCTCTTCAGTTATTTACGAATAGGCATTCATGATGATTACAGTTCCGCTAAGTTTAATATTTCGAGGTAAGTTAGGCATGGCTTTAAAAATTAACGAATTTAAACAAATTAACTACAGAAATTATGAATAAGGACTGAATTATGAGGCAAACAGACAATTCGCTCCTAAGACTAAGAAGAACTCGTCAATCGCGTGGTTAATGATATGGAGAAATTTTGTGATATGGAAAGAATAACTTCAACCTGAACTATCGTACCAAACAGTCATTTTTCTACAATGAGAAGGATGAAACTGATCAAATTGCAAATTATGTAACTTGGAACTGAGATTAGTGGTACACTCATAATTTTTACCAAACTATGAGTGCTCGGAAAGAAGTGAACAGCATCTGTCATTTGTGATGTGTGTGTGTGTGCGCGCGTGCTTGCAGGGGGAGGAAATTCTATGGTTAGCAATTTGCAAATAATACCGAAGATAAACTCTGGAGATCTAAAATACTGAGCAAAGCCTCCAAGTTGGCTGGTTGAATAATCTTTTTTGTCAGATTATACAGGAAATGAGAAATGCCGCAGGCAATCCCATTTAGTATTTCTACGTCACATAGAGAGAAAGCTGCATGACGTGAATTTTCATATAAAAGCTGCATTTGTCAAGAACAGAAAGCTTTCTTGACAACAATCACGGCATACCTATCGCTGATTGACATGGTCCAAGGTACAGAGAACTTTCACTACTAAGCAACGAAAATTAGTTCCGTGACCGGAGGGACCATATGATACACGGTCTTTCAGTTAACTGATGCAATTGAATATTGGACGATTGAATAACGGTTATTATTTTCAACGTGAATTGTCCTAATGATGTAAATAATGTTGTAGGGTTGCTTTTCGTGGTGAATTAGATCAATGCATAGTAATATATAGAATCATAACTGCAATGCCGTACATTAACGTTCTGGACAATTTGTGCGTATTTCGCATTGTGGCAATTTTGTGATACGAGCATTTTCAAAATTACCCTCCATTTCCCACAAATAGTGACTGAACTCAGTTAGTATGCGGGACGAACTGGAACAGAACATGTCCAAGACATCAGTCTTGGCCCTCTTCATTAGTGAACCTTACTAATACTCTAAAGAAAATTTGAAGCAACTAACTACCAACTAGAAGAAAGTCACATTGAAGTAAGTATTGCGACCGATGTATATATTTGCATGACAGGATAATGTACTTTTTGATAGAATAATGTGCATCGATCTAAAGACTTAGGCTCCATCTCATATATCAAATCCTCAGTAAATAATAAACTGTTTTGTTAAAACTTGCAAAACGAGTTACATTTCCCGAAGCGTGCGCGAGCACGCACGCACGCACGCACGCACGCACGCACGCACACACACACACACACACACACACACACACACACACACACACACACACACACACACACACACACACACACACACACACAGCTCAAAACAATTAGGGGATATTTTAGTTTCTGTCGGATAATTATAAGTTTTTGCAAATAATTATAACTATTCGGTACTTTATACATGAATGAATATTTCTTACTGATGGATAGGGTGTAATTGATGAGATATTGTTTAAATAATCGATATTTATTACAAATTGTGTTACATTTGTAAATTATATTTATAACTTTATAATTTACAAGAAAACCAAAATATCCCCTAATTATTTTGAGCAGTATATATATTAAAAATCTGCTAACGCCTTTTTATTCCCGAAAGGGAGTGGGCGAGGCAATTTAGCCTTACCTAACTTTCGAAGATTGAATAAGTGTGGTGAACAGTTACCCACCACACTTATTCAATCAAATAATAGCTGACTCAACGCTATCATTGACTTTAATTGCCACCGTCGAGAAGAGTACAGCAGACAACTGCCACAATCTCAGTCTCTCGCAGAATATATTATTATCTGAAATGGTGAGAGTCAAACCGTCGATTTTCTCGGATTTAGGGGATGAAAAACCCAGTTTCAATTAAATTATATTTTAGCGGAGAAACTTGTAATCTCTTGGTATACATGCATACTAATATAAAGTAAATCACTTAGTATTACTTTGCTTGGAAACTAAATCTTAACCTGTATCCACAGTGCTGTGCCATGGGTAGGAGGCGCCCTTGTGCATAACTTTTTCAGCGCCCCTATAAAATAAGTTTCCTTGAAAAATTTTACTTTGTTAAAAGTAAAAAACAGTTTATCCTCATCATCATCATCATCATCATCATCAAATTCCTGCCATGTACCCTCAAGGGGTGTACAGGATATGACAGTACTACATGAAAAAATTACATCATTACTAACTTTCTATCTACAATTTTCCTCCAAATCAGTCTGTTACTTGTCAAGACTCCAACATTATCAGATCTTATATTTCTATCGTCTAAGGCACTTTGTACCGTATCAATCCACCTATATCTTGGTCTTCCTCTGGGTCGTTTTCCTGCCAACCTGGCAGAGAACACTTGTTTTGCTAATCTTTCGTCTCCCATTCTATTTAAGTGACCATACCACCTGAGATTAGCTCTGTTAACACATTCCTGGATGCTGACAATGTCTAGTTCTTTCCTAATATCCTCATTTTTAATATGATATTGCCATTGATGCCATCTGTTCACGCCTCTAATCTTTCTCAGGACTCTCATATCTGCGGTCTCTAGTCTTTGGTAAAGTGTTTTACTTCTGACCCAGCTCTCAGATCCATAAGTTAAAATTGGTTTGAACACAGTCTTGTATACAGCTAATTTAGTGTTCCGACTAATTTCTTTCTTATTCCATATGAATTTATTCAATTGACTTCCCACGATACCAGCTTTACTGATTCTGTTGTCTATTTCTATATTTAGTTTACCATCTTCAGTAAAAATTGTGCCTAAGTAGCTGAAATGTTTTACTTGTTCCACAGGTTCTCCATTCACAACACAGTTGACATTTTCAATGATTCTGCCTATTTTCATTGTCTTTGTCTTTTTATTGCTGACCTTCATACCATATCTATTACAACAGCTATTCAATTTAGTCAGAGAATCTTGCAGACTTGTAGCGGATTTATTTAGAAGTATAACATCATCCACATAAAGCAAAGAGCTGACATTAACATCTCCAATTTTGATATCAGGTTTAATACCACATTCCTTCATAATGTGATCCATATAGATAATGAATAACAGAGGGGATAATGTACATCCTTGTCTCACACCAGATTTAACATTAAACCATCTTCCTGTACTTCCTTCAATTCTAACTGCTGACTCACAACTCAAATAAAGACTAAGTATTGCTTGATATAATGCCCCATTGACACCATATAACTGCAGCGTATTGAATAGCTTCTCTCTTGGCACCTTGTCATATGCCTTTTCCAAATCGACAAAACTTAAATACAGATCTTTGTTATATTCCCATGCTTTCTCGACTATTTGTCGTAAAGTGAAGATCTGATCCTGACAGCCTCTATTTGGCCTGAATCCAGCTTGTTCTTCACCAAGCTTTTCTTCCACAATTCTTCTCAACCGTTTCTCAAGTATACTTGCATAGATCTTGCCAGGAACACTCAGTAGGGAAATACCTCTGTAATTCTCACATTCAGTTTTATTTCCCTTTTTATATATGGGTACTATGAGAGCTCTACTCCAATCATCAGGAATTCGTCCCTCTGTCCAGGCTTTCTGAACTATGCAGTGCAGCCACTGTAAGACTCTTATACCACCATACTTCAGCATTTCTGGTCGAATATCATCTACTCCTGCTGCCTTTCCACATTTCAAGCCTTTGATGGCTTTTTCTACTTCAAGTATGGATATGTATTCCTGACTGCACGCCTGGTCAGTGTTTTTTATCACTGTGCTGTCATCACTGCTTGTTTCATTTAGCAGTTTTTCAAAGTAATTACTCCATACTTCAAGGATATCTTTTTCTCCTGTTTTCATTTCACCTTTATCATCTCTAATTCCTTTTACAGCACTGTTTCCTCCATTCCTAAGCTTCTTCAACAACCTCCAGAATATTTTGCCACCTTCTTGATATTTATTTTCTATATTCTTGCCAAAGTCCTCCCATGACTTTTGTTTAGCTAGTTTTACACACTCTTTAGCTTTCTTACATTTGTCTCTGTATTCTGTAAGAGTAAAAGCTGACTTATTTGCCAGGAACTTTTGATATGCTTTCTTCTTTTCCTTCACTGCCTCTTTAACTTCCTGTGTCCACCAGGGAGTTCTGATTTTTTTATCCTTGCACACAACCTCACCACATGCCTCTCTGGCAGAATAAATGAAAGTTTCCTTCAGAGTTTGCCACTGAATCTCCAAGGTTTGATTCCTGTTCTCAAACTCTTTCATTTTCTTTTCAATAATATTTCTGTATTTTAGTCTACAGTTCACATCTGAGAGCTGCTCAACTTTTATTCGCTTTAAAACTTTCTTTATAGTTTTAAAGCGAAAAACAGTTTATAGGCATACATAAAAATAAATGTTATTTAACAATAGTAGAACATTGTAATCACTAAAATTCATTAATAAGGAATTTTTAATAATAAAATTTTTCAAAAATGTTTATTTCATTAATATATAAATACAACAGAACATATATATATAAACAAAAACTTACTTTTATTTTAATACAAAAATAAATATTATTGCATAACAAAGATAATTTGGGGATATGCTTTTATCTATATAACAATTAGTATAAATGTAGATTTATTTTACATATTTATACGCCTTGCTTTAGCCGCCACAGAATTTTTAATATCTTTAATGTCTAATGAATTCATAATATTATTTTCAATTGATATAATTGATAAATCCGTTAGACGCTCTCCAGACATTGTTGACCGCAAATAATTCTTTATTAATTTCAGTTTTGAAAAACTTCTTTCCCCGGATATTGGTAATGTTAAATAAATACTCATCACAATCGAAGTATTCGGAAACGTGTCTGTTAATTTATTTTCGTATATATAATTTAAAACATCCTGAGGAGCCGACTCTTTTTTTAATAAAACATTGCAAAGTTTTTAATTTCTCAAATAAAATCATTCCATCAATATCGCGATTGTCGGAATCTTGATTGTCGCTCAGTTTTAAGTGCAAATCTTTACAATGTTTCATTAAATCTTCATTGCTCCAATCTTTTAATTTTCTAGAGTAACTTTAAAGTCCCCGTTATGTTGTTTTAAGAGTATGAATCTTTCCGTGACTGAAGTTATTGTCGTGTCTAAAATCGCGAAGAAAAAATTTATTTTAAAATTTTGTTTAGGATCATGCGTTGTCTCATCTGATGCTTCTTAACCAAACATTTTTGTTTTTATTATTTTGCGAATATCCTGAAAAATAGGATCAATATTAAGATCGTTTGTTACTTCTTTTGCAGTATTTTGAAAATATTCTAATAATATTTTCAAAATATTGGTCTGTTCGGAGTATTTAATTCTTGTATAACGTCATCAAGATTTTCTGTAATTTTTCCTATATCAAATGTCGAATTCTGCATTATTTTGCTTGCAACATTTACGAGACTTGAGATTTCGTACCAAACATGAACAACGAAAATAAATTTAAACGAATAAATCTTTGAAATTAAGTTGTCTGCCTGAACTCTAGAATCGATATCTTTAGTTTCATTTTCCGCAATATCAAAAAGAGTCTGGGAAATTTTGGTAAATTTCCTTGATATTATTTTTAAGTGGCTTTATTGCTTTATTTTTTGATTTATACAATTTTCGCTGAGTCGATGCTTACTCTGTGAAATAAAATCTGTGGTAATAAAGATAACTTTTCACTTCAAACAAATTATAATAAAACTGGCGATGTATTAAGTTAAAAATATTACTAGATCATTAAGAATTCATAATAATTTGACTGAATTTGAATTTCATTTTTTATTGCATTAACTATAATTTGTAATTGTAATTCATATAGTACGATATAATTCAAGAATAAGAAAATTTATATATATACATTTTTTTTATTATTTCCCGTGGTGAAATGGCACCCCTCATCTTCAAGCGCCCTTGTGTGGGGCACAATCTGCATAACTGCACGGCGCTGCCCTGTGCATCCATATCATATTTATATACGTTCTAGCTACAACATCGTTCATTTTATCAACTCTGAAGATGACATATGCTGCAAACATGATCTACTGACACATGGCCTTACATAATAAAAGTGACGTTTAAAATGAATTCTATAATAAACAATGAAACACTAAACTCCAGAAATCGAAAATAAACGAGCAAAAGATGGTGAGTGAATATGAAGAAATGATAACTAAACACAATCGAGATAAAGCAAACTGGCCTTCCATGAAGCACTTTAGAAACTCTGTTGCATAAAATAATAATATATAAAGAAATGTTTTTCAAATGTATATGATGAGGAGAAGGAAAATGATATTTCTTAAATTTAGACAAAACTCTAAAAATTCAAAAAAGAAAAAAAGGCTCCAGTGAAACATAAACATAAACCGAACAACCTTTCAATCTTAGCGCAATGCCTGTTAGCAATTATATTCCTTAGTTACAAAACATCGCCGCCTTTTGCATTTTTTGTATAGTATTAAAATAAGAAAATTAGCAGTTCATTCGTTGATCCATTTATTTAATTTAAATGAGTAAGTGCACTGTAAACAATCGAACAGACTGAATTCACAACTCACTTGCAAGGATCCACAACAGCATCTACCTCTTTGACACATCTTTCAAAGAGATCTTCGCCTGGTTGAGAAATTGCTCTTATAAATTCCCAGCTATTATTCATACCGGTTTCATACATGGACAGAGTTATCTATAAGAGAAGTATCTACAATAGGTTTATATTTCTCTATTCACAAGAATATAAAGGAATAAACAAAAGTTGTATGGATACAAAAATTAGGGATCTATTCTTATTTTATATGGATTTTAATCTGTCATGTTACAGAGGTTCAAAGTAATGGGCTTTTTTGTTAATATTAAGTGCGAACATTTGTAATCTAGATTTACGACCGTTACGTAGAAACTTTTTCAAATCACTTCACGCCTCAAATAAACAGAATATTGAAAGCCTTTTTTTTAATTTTATAAAGCTGAAAAAAAATCCTAAGGAAAATGTTTCATTCTATACTCAAGATATGCTGATGAAAATGGCTCCGTTACTTATCTACGTTCAGTGCATACTATGAGAGTAGTAGTAGTCAGGCTACTAGTGATAAGATCAAGATCAAGTTGAGATAAGGAATCGTGATGTGATTGAGATGATGACTTCATTGTGTGTGACGTCATGAGTTTGGAATGTTTGGAATTTCCCTGGGGGTATATGTGTCAATGGCATCAGTTCTTGTGTTTTGTTCGCATATGGAATTATGGGTGATGATTAGTTCTGACAAGATCAAGAACAAGATAAGATAAGGAATCGTGACGTGAATGTTTGTTGTTATCAGCTGAAGATAAGTGACGTCATTTGTTAATTGTAAATAAGTGACATAATTTGTTATTTGTAAATAAGTGACGTTATTGTTTTGAATGAAAAAGGGAGATATATTAGTGGATAAAGCGATAAAGATGTCGTGATTGGTGGGACACTTTTAACTTATTATTTCTTATTATTTCAATTATTTTAATAATAATATTTCTTATTATTTCAAATGAATATTAGCTCTGTAATATATATTTTGTTAATTTTTATGTTACCATTTATTTGACTGTAATATTATTAACAAATTGAATTTACTGAATCTAACATACAGAAATAAAATAAAGTGAAAAAGACAGTGTTTTTTCCCACTGTTGCTTACGTGTAATTGATGTGATTTTTCTCCATATGACATTTCAAAACAAGTTGAACTATGGTTTTTACATAGTTCAACTATGTAAAATTAATTTCTGTTAGTTCCAATTGACTGTTGTCCTCTCAGCCCGACATTTATTTCACAGTAGGGATATATATATATATATATATATATATATATATATATATCATTAGTAATTTTAAGTAATGGATATGAGACAAACAAGGTTTTAAACTCTCCGTTCTAACAATTACATTATTAGCTATCGCATATGTCTTTTTTTTTCTTTTTTCGTTCTCCTAATGGAATAGCATGTGTTGTCAAGTTTGGGAAAAAAAAGATTCGACTGCCAGTCATATGTTTTTAAACTTTTGTCATGTACAAATGTTTAAAAAGAAAAGAAAAAATGTACCTTCTTTTCTTTTCTACACCAAGCTTTTCTAAGAGTTTGGTAACGTGATAGGTTAAAATATCTGCAGTCTCTCTGGAAAATAACCAAATGATTATCTTACTTTGTGTGGGAAAAGGTAAAAATGTATTTGTGTTATCTGGAGAGTACAAAGATATTTTCTATACAAAACTTTAACAGTTAGGGGTTTGAGTATGTGAACGAAATGTTACAGATAACTCAAACATTGTCAATAGACATTAGACAATTTTCTAAAATAACTAATAACAGGATATTAGTTTCCCAAGTTTTTTCTTCTTTTCTACACCAATCTTTTTTAATTGTTCGGTAACGTGATGGGTTAAAATATTTTACAGTCTCTCTGTAAAATAATCAATTTCTAAAAGTCATACTTTAAGTATGACTGATTTTTCTATTTTGTTTGTAGGAATCTACATATATAATATATAATAAATAAATTGTTACTTTTCAGGTGAAATATTCTTTTCAGGTGAAATATGGCTATTAGTTTAATAATGGATTCCTTTTGATTCCAAGAGTTAGCACAGTTTCTTGAAATATTTGAGGGGTTGCATGAACAAATAAGACTTTTAATTCACTGAGTGGATTTTCAAATAGAAAGTCTCTGGTTAGTTTGTGGGAAGAAATTTCACAAGAAAAAAAATTCATTTGTACTTTATTCATTTCAAAAGAAACAATTACATCATTAGCTATCGCATATGTCTTTTTTTTTCTTTTTTCATTCTCCTAATGGAATAGCATGTGTTGTCAAGTTTTGAAAAAAAAGTTTTGACTGCCAGTCATAGGTTTTTAAACTTTTGTCATGTACAAATGTCTGAAAAGAAAAGAAAAATGTATATTCTTTTCTTTTTTACACCAAGTTTTTGTAGGAGTTTGGTAACGCGATGGGTTAAAATATCTACAATCTCTGTAAAATAATCAAATCGTTATCTTACTTTGTGTGGAGAAAGGTAAAATTTGTACTTGTGTTATCTGGAGAGTACAAACCTTTTTTTCTATACCAAACTTTAAGAGTTTAAGTCACGTTTTGGGTTAAATTATCTGTTGTCTCTCTGTAAAACTATGAAAAATAACCAAATTCTAACAGCACGACTGTTAGAATTTGGTGCGAGTGTTTTCTTCTAGTCTGGTGGAACTATCTACAGTAGGAACAAAATTGTTATTTTTCAGTTCTTTTGTACTTTATTCAAAATTACAATTCTGTTATTTGCTATGACCTCTGTTTTTTTAATTCCCCCATCACTAGAATATATGGGTGGTAAAGTTGTGAAATAAGTTTCGACTCACACTCAAGTGAATTGATTTTAACGTTTATCATCTACACTTGTGTGAAAAGATAGAAAGATGTACCTTCTCTTTATTTTTGAAAACAGCATAAATGTTTTCTGTCTATTTCTTCTTTATCCTGTTTTCTCACATGACAAAATTTGTATTTTTGCTTTCTGTGCACAGTACGATACCTTTTTATTTTCTATGCCATTATTAAACTCTTAAAAACTTTTTAAGAGTTTAATAATGTGATGGATTAAATATATACTGTCTCTCTGTAAAATAACCAAATTCTAACAGTCGTGCCGTTAGTATTTGGTATGAGTGTTTTCTTCTAGTCTAGTGGAGCTGTCTACAAATATAGTAACAAAATTGTCACTTTTCACTTCATTTGTACTTTATTCACAAAACTACAATTCTGTTATTTGCTATGACAACTGTTTTAATTTCCCTACACTAAAATAGTATGGGTGGTAAAGTTGTGAAATAAGTTTCGACTCGCACTCAAGTCACTTGATTTTAACTTTTATCATCTACAGTTGTGTGAAAAGAAAAAAAAATGTACCTTCTCTTTATTTTGAAAGCACCATAAACGTTTTCTGTCTATTTCTTCTTATTACCTTGTATGAACATTAATTTATCCTGTCTTCTCAATCCACAAATTTGTATTTGTGTTATCTGGCACAGTATGATACCTTTTTTAAACAGAATTGCATTAAGGTATATAAAGTTATGGATTTTTTATCAGATTCTAAACAGAATAAATGTGTAAAAATTTCATTGTGGAAAACACAACAACAACATCACACATCTTTGTTCATTTAAGTTTATAAATGCATATTCTAATTTGGTGAAATATTATTTACAGAGGAAAAAAAAATAGAAACATGCAATTACCTAAAAATATTCAAAGACTTTTGTGGTTCACTCATTATTTTACTTTACTGGACACAAAACATCACAAGACAATACGATAGCTGCACTGTATGAACAAATTGCAGTAACTGAAAATCCGCTCAACTCGATTGTTTTCCTTATAGTACTGCTTACCTGACCCTTACACTGACCGTTCCTTCCAAAATGAAACTTTCATGCAGATGACTCACAGAGATGTTTCCGCATGCTATTGGATATGATGCTGATGTGAGATTATCTTACTTTGTGACATAATTGGGCAAACCTTATCTCTGTGGCTTGAAGGGTATTCTATATTATTTGTCCTTATTATGTATTTTTTCCTCGACAGCGTTTTTGATGTTAGAGCATGTGACTAGTTCTCTCACTCATATGTCCGAAATTGTTGGGATGGGGAAAAATAGCATTAGATGGTGGAGGTGAAAGGGTAGGCAAGAGGATGACAGTGGTCTTCCCTACAATGCTCCCCCACCCATCCCCTAATCCCTCACCATACTCTCCTCCAGAATATGTCTGCTCAGGAGGTAAGACCATATGTCCGAAATTGTTGGGATGGAAAAAAATAAATAGCATTATGTGGTGGAGGTGAAAGGATAGTGAGAGGGTGACGGTAGTCTTCCCTGCAATGCTCCCCCACCCCATGCTCTAGCCCCCCCCTCATCCCTCTCTCCTCCAGAAGATGTCTGCTCAGCCTAGTGGAGATGAGTGAGCTCCTCATTTGTGGATATCTTTTAGTGATGTCATCTCCAACTGATACTGATAACTACAGAGCGAAAAAAAGAAAAAACGCTTCCCTATAATGCTCCTCCACCCCATACTCTAACACCCTCATCCGTCTCTCCTCCAGAAAATGTCTGCTCAGACTAGTGGAGATGAGCTCCTCATTTGCGGATATCTTTTAGTGATGTCACTTCCAACTGACACTGATAACTTTGGAAGGAAAAAAAACGCTTTTTTTTTTTTTTTTTTTTGCTTGTGAAATTTCTTTCCACAAACTAACCACAGATTTTTTTTTTTTTTTTTTGAAAACCACTCAATGAATTAAAATATTATTTGGTACATTTTTCTTTTCTTTTCAAACATTTGTACATGATATAAGTTAAAAAAACATATGACTGGCAGTCGAAACTCTTTTTTTTTTTTCAAAAACTTGACAACACATGCTATTCCATTAGGAGAACGAAAAAATAAAAAAAAGACAGATGCGATAGCTAATAATGTAATTGTGTCTTTTGAGTGAATAAAGTACAAATGAATTTTTTTTTCTTGTGAAATTTCTTGCCACAAACTAACAGAGATTTTTTTTTTTTTCGAAAATCCACTCCGTGAATTAAAAGTCTTATTTGTTCATGCAGCCCCTGAAATATTTCAAGAAACTGTGTCAACTCTTGGAAGCAAAAGGAATCCGGTATTAAATTAATAGCCACAATTTTAGTGGAGAATATTTCACCTGAAAAGTGACAATTTATTTATTATATATGTAGATACTTCCAACAGACTAGGAAAAAACAGTCGTGCTTAAAGTACGACTGTTTTGTAAAGAAAAATAATAATCGAAGAAAACAGAGGATTCAATAAAATGTGGATAGAGAAATCGCATTTATAGAAGTAATTGGAAATCCTCAATGTTTAATTTGCCATCTACGACCAAAATAACAAATCAAGTAATGTCGAACGACATTTTCGAGGAAAACATTTAGACTTCAGTAAAAAATATCCTGAAGGTGATAATAGAAAAAAGCTATTGAAGAAATACAAAAGAAAACATTGTTTCAGCAAAGAAATTTGCCAACTTGGACAAAATCTTTGTCGAATACTACTGAAGCAAGTTTTTTGTTATCCCTTGAAATAGCAAAAGCGGGAAAACGTTTTACCGATGGTGAATTTCTCAAAAATTGCGTGTATAATCTCTGAAATTCTATTTAAAGATATGAGAAATAAGGAAGCGATACTTCAAAAAATTAAAGATTTACCTCTTTCGGCTAGAACTGTCAAGGAACGGATTGTATCAATTTCTGCAGAAGTTTCATATATGCAAATTATGGATATTAATTCTGCCAATTTTATATCTATTGCAGTAGATGAATCAAATGATATTCCCGATATGGCACAGTGCTGCGTGATGGTTAAATATATCACATCTTCCGGTATTCGAGAAGAACTTCTTGATCTGCTAACACTTAAAGGACACACTACAGGTCAAGATATTTCGGAAAACATTCTAACAAGTTTACAGAATAAAAATGTAAATATTAATAATATATTATGCATTGCGACCGATGGCGCGCCTTCTATGATTGCGAAAAATAAGGGGTTTGTTATTAAATTATTCTCCACTCATATTCCACATGGAGTTATTTCATTTCATTGCATTTTGCATCAAGAAGCTTTAGTTGCAAATTCTTTGGGATTATTACCACAACTAGAAAGAGTGATGGATGTTGTTGTTGTTGTTGTGCCAATGATCAATTTCATCCGATTTTTGGCGTTGAATCACAGACGTTTTGACACATTTTTAGAGGAACTAGGTGGTCAACATAAAGATTTAGTGACATTTAGTAACTGTACGATGGTTATCAAGAGAAAAAACATTAAAACGTTTTTTTTTTTTTCAGTGCTTACAAGAAGTAATAGTTTTCTTAACCACTAAAAATTATAACGTAAATCATGTGGAACTTCTCAGTAATCCCGAATGGATACAAAATGTTTGTTTTTTGCTAGATATGACAGAACATTTTAATAAACTAAATTTGAAGTTGGAAGGGAAGGGAAACACAGCCTTACGATTACTAGAGGAAGTCCTTACATTTTAACAGAAACTAAGAGTGTTTTGCGAAGATGTTACTGACGAAAAATTTATATATTTTGAAAATCTAAAAAATTGTAGATTGAATTTAAATCAATAAAGAAAACGTTGATTGCAAAATATTCGCTGAAATGATTACAGTAATTTTAGATTCATTTACAAGCAGATTTCAGGATTTTAAAAAACATCAGGAAATGATGAAATTTATATTATATCCGTTAAATTGCAATTTAAAATGAATAGATATTGAAGCTTTTCCCCTAATATCAATTGCAGAACTACAAATGGAGCTTCTGTAAATTCAGAATAAAAGTATCTGGGTACAAAAACTTCAGGAAATGGCAGCACAAATTGAAGAAAATGAGGAAACTATGGAAGAAACACCACAGGAAATTATATTTAAATGTTGGAATTCTTTCCCTACTAATTATTCAAATGCCAGACGACTTGCTTTTGGGGTTTTGAATCTTTTCGGTTCAACGTAGAATTACGAACAATTTTTCTCTTCGATGAATTACATTAAAAATAAGTATAGGAACAAATTGACTGATGAAAGTTTGAAAGCCGAATTACTATTAAGGTGCACGATATACAATCCAGATTTAAGTAAATTGGCTGAAAAGATGCAAAATCAAAATTCTCATTAGTGAATTTTAAATTCAAACAATCATATTGTATTTTTGTTCGGACTAATTCTTTTTGCAATACAAATTCTGACTTTTTTGCAATATTATACTTACTTAAGCATGTTTTATGATTAAAAACTTAATCAAACTTAATGTTGTTTTATTTATTGAACATATAAAAATTTTATATGCAAACATAAAAGTGATATTTGATATCTGGAAGTACTGAATTAAAAACAAATTTACCTATGTTTGAACTAACTGCAACTTTGAGTCACCAAGAAAAACCGAATTGAAGTTGCGGCTCCCAAAATTTTGTTTTAATTAATTTTTTATGTGGAATGACTCTTTGGTTCAAAAAGGTTCCGGACCCCTGCAATACAGTAATCACACTGTGCCCCATGTTACATACCCCTAGCTGGTAGATGATATGGAAATGAGTTCTCATTATATGAACACTAATCAGCTGCTGACACGAGTTCTTCTGCGTTCAGTGCAGTTATTCTTCTACACTCGTTCTTTTACTTGCAGCATAACGATAAAATTCCTTTAGATTGCCTTTAGCTTGCAGTGACAATTTTCGTGAAATATTCACATTTTTTTGGCTTGAGCTTTATATATTTCATAACGTATCTCACTCTTATTCTAATGATCTTCCTTCAACGCTACCTTTTCATCTTATGGATCTCTTGTTTAATGAGATTGCACGTCCATTTCACACCAATCCTATTTATCCTTAAATCTCTTGGGACATTTTATATACTTCCTCATTTAAGCATATTTTGAAAGATTTCCATGCATTGCTGATATCTTTTTGATTCAGTAGCTAATACCATTGGACCAAAGATATAATTCTCTTAAGATTATCGCAATTTATAGCTTTGTAGTTCAACATGTAACTTGCCCTGATTGAAACATCCATATAATTGGCTACTTCAGTACGGCATGATCACTGTCACAAACAGGTAACAAAACAGTCGCATTATTGAGACCCATCCTGACGCTGTTAAAACTAACACTCTTTGTCATTGAGTTCCTTCTTTTACGTTCTACTTAAAGAAGCTGTCTTACAACAGCTCACAGGCTTGGTTGCCCGAGTGGTTAGCGTATCCGCTCTCCAGCCTCTTGAGAGGTTGCGGGTTTGAATCCAGCCTAGGCATGGCTGTTTGTGAT
Organism: Typopeltis vanoorti; assembly: GCF_054136105.1. Lineage (NCBI taxonomy): Eukaryota > Metazoa > Arthropoda > Arachnida > Uropygi > Thelyphonidae > Typopeltis > Typopeltis vanoorti. The sequence goes on from NC_143559.1 coordinate 67,514,472, forward strand.
TATCCTACTTACTCTTTGTCAAAAGGGCATCTACAACCCTACCACTTCTATTAGAAGGCGTCATTCCCAAACCTCAATGAGGTACGTTAGTGACCATACGGTATAAAAATGACGTCACGTGTGAATAACTAACTAACGCAACAGCTCAATAGGTTCTTCTTCATTCTTATAATAAGCTTGCATTTTCATGAAGTTTACATGAAGAAAGAACCTATTGAGCTGTTGCTTTAGCTAGTTATTCCCACCTGGGTAATTTAGCCCTACATTTCATTGTCCCCGGCAACTGAAGTACCAGGTCTGTAGCAACATTTTTTCCCCATATACAGGGTGATTATAATTAAAGTATCTCTGTTTAAGGCTTTGTGGAGCACCATCCAATGATTCATATGTTACGAAATTTTGAGAGAGGACATTGTGCGTCAAGCGGAAGTGACATATGAGGAGAAAAAAAAAGTAGTTCCAAAATCATCGTTCCAAAACTGGAACGTTGTAAACACCACTGTAAACATGATTTAAACACATTCCACGCAAATCGCGCAACTTGACAATGTCGGGAGGGTTTAAAGTTGTTAATACCGTCCACAGTGAATGCACTGGACGAATTTCGTAACCTGAACAAATGCAGACGAGGTCCAATATCTCTATGTGCTTTGCGACGAAAGTTGAATTTTGTAACTACTTTTTACTCTCAGATATCGCTTCTGCGTGACGCACAATATATTCCTGCAAAGTGTCGCAGCATTTGAATCACTGGGTGGCACTTCACAAGACCTAAAACAAGGATACTTTACTTTTGATTGTCCTGTATTTCATACTATTAGCTTTGACTTCTCACCAGATAATCTTAAACTGACTACCATATGGGATATTATTGCTTCATGCATTTCTACTTTAACTGGATTCAAGTCATCAAATTTTATTAGTAATACACCTTCACTCTCCTATCTGTTCTCTCCTTAAAAATTCTACTGTATACCCTTTACACTCGATTCTAGTTACAACATCTGACTGATATCCAGGTTTTACTAATCCAAATCTTAGGCTACAACGCATTCATCAAAGCAACAAACTCAACCACTTTGTTTCTAATGCTTCTGGTATTTGTGTTGTGTATAGATATAATAAGTCATTACTTGGCTTTTTCATATACTTACATCTGCAGTCTGCTAGGTCCAGTTAAACAAATTTCTTTCTTTCTTTTCCCATTTCTTCTATACATCCTGCGTTATAATCATTTGCTATCGTATCCTCCTTCTTAACTTGGCACTGTCGTATCTCAGTAATAAATCAACGATTTTCACTTTTCTTTCTCGCCACTTCCAACAGCCCTTTCACATCCTCTCTCATATTGTATTTCTCGTTATTTAAATTCTTAGTTACAATAAGCACGGCAATCTCTTTTACTTTTTTTCTGTTTCTCTATTACATTCTCTTCGCTCTATTAAGAGTGTGGTTAGCAAGGATGCTAGCACTTAGATATTTTGTTTCGAAGGTGGTAAATAAGTGAAATCGGTTTCTAGAAGTGGTTATGAGTGCTTCATCAGTGAATGAATTGTATGGCAGCTATTATGTGAATGGAGGTAGATACCTGTATAATAATAATAATAATAATAATAATAATAATAATAATAATAATAATAATAATAATAATAATAATAATAATAATTTATCACATCTTTAATTGTCGACCGTGAGAAGATCGAAGTAGTCCGTCAGTAAGCGCAAATTTCGTGATCGAATCTCTGGACCCACATTACTTCTTTTGTTTATGCTGTGTGTGTGTGTGTGTGTGTGTTCTAAATGACTTACCCTGTCGTTATTATTATTATTACTACCAACTGTTCTTGTTCTGATTATTTTTATAAGTTTCTAACTTAGGCAGATGAGAAAACTAACTTTTAATCTAATTATCTGTTATAATTTGTTTAATCAGGATATCTCAAATGTCAAGTTTCGTTTATGTTATCAACATCAATTCTGCATTGCTTCTGCTCATAAATGGTTCTCTTTACTGACACTTCATTCACTTCTGTTTGGCATCCTATTTTTTTTTTGTCTTATACTAACATTTCTATAGTTATATTACTAAATGCAATAAATTCAATAATATATTATATGTTTTTAAAATAATAGATTAGTTGGCGTGTCACTAATTAATCTAAAAATCATGAATCCTACAGGAACTTCGTAATCACACGACAGCCATCGATATAGCCTAGAACCAGAATCCCAATAACTCCTATACTTTTTTAACAGATGATCAAACGATGGAAAGTTAGTTATTAGCTGGCGATTATAAGCACAATGATATTTCCCGTAGCTCAAATGAAATAATCAAAAGTTCGAGTGGAGCTTGATGCAACTCTATGACTTATAAAATTGTCAATAAAATGGTGCCAACAACTATTAGATTTTTACTATGTACTTCATTTTGAAGCTTATTTATCACATTAAAAAAAAGAACTTGAATAACTTTAATTCTTACTGTGCCAGACGCAGTTTGAAAGACGACTTCTTCAAATCAAACATCAATAAGTTCCGTTTTTTGCTATGCATTTCTACAATACACTTTTTGTATTCGAATAATCGTAAGGAATGTGTAACGTAGCCAAGAAAAAGAATTTACAACAAGTAGAAAGAAAGAATTTGCAATGTATCTGCAATTAGGCCGAACCTGTTTAAAATGTGCTCTGTTGGCATTTTGTTGATAAGTGAAATCCTAGAGAATTTAAAGAACATTCGGATAATAAACAAGTGGTGCATGGAGAGGTGTCAGGCAGTGAACTGAGTGAGAGTCAAACTGGCTTTGTAAAACTGTATTTTCAAAAGGGGACCAATGCTTATGTATAAAAATCCAGGTTGGGAAAGAATGTAGTGTTTGACTGCTTAAGAAGTTTGCGGGAGCATGTGGAAGCTCACCTTTGCAATATAGGTCGGTCTAACCCACTAGCATTTCATCAAGGTTAGGATGTATGGTGTGAAATGACCTACATTCAAGACAAATCTCTCGTCTCCAATCAAAGAATATAGTTTTGGTGCACGCCATTGCATGCATAAGATAGGCAGCACGCAACTGTCCACAGAGGTTGATGTCTCCTATCTTACAATGCTGCACATAATGCACGACACACTGGGAAAGTTCAAGACCATTACATAGTGGATGTCCGCTGTCTCAGCCGAGTAATGTCACCAGTATTCTCTCCTCTTTTGACCTGGATCCCTTTCCGAAAAAAACCTAGTCAATACTGCTAAAGTTTAATTAGAAAAATCGTTGCGATTTAACTTCAATATTTTTTCTTTAGTCCCTGTCTGAAATGATCAGTACCAGCTACTTTGGAGTTAATCTAGTTGCAGATCGCATATCCATGATGTAATACGGATGACACATGTATTGTATGGTGTGATTTCGCTGCGGATTTATTGTACTCTGAATGAAAACAACTTGCAGTATTATTATGAAATGCAAGCTATTATGATACTTATGTGAACATACGTGAACGTACAGTATGTTTACATAAGTATCATAAAGTTTCTCCAAAAAATTAACTTTGTAATATCAGTAATTTCATTCTCAAGCTCATATATTCATAATAAAGCATCTCATTAACAATATTCTGCTTTTCCTTATATCTTTATGTAATTAATGTAACATACCCGTAATATTATCATTATTTTCTCCTGATAATTAGCATCCTCCTTTCACCATGTCCATCCACCAAAAGCCAGTTAGTTTTAAGCGGAATTATGATCAGACTTCTTTAAATGCAATTTACCATTTTAAATCCCAGAACATTTATCCTCTGCTAAATCTAGAAATTCCACCCTCTGCTTATACTAGCATGCACTAAACTAGAAATATTAATATTGCTACTAATTAATTACACAAAGTAATTTAATTAATATTTAATTAATTAACCCTTCCCCGAAAACCAGAATCTCTGTTATTTTTCTTACAGATAACTTTATTCTTTATTTGAATCATTACTCTTGCATGCGATCCTGTTTATTCAAATCATCCTCTTTTTCCCAATCCATACAAGTAGGTGATCTAATTCAGCCATTAGATCTCCTACCTCCAAAGTAATTCTCTTCAGTTAAGCAAATTACACATTTACGTGACTGCCATCGATACTCAAATACTCTTCACTAGCTAAACGTCTCTGTTTAGAAGCATTTACAGGGCAATCCATAGACGTTGCTATAAAAGTGGTGAATTAGAGAGGGAGAGATGGAATTTCTATTTGGGGGGAGAGAGAGAGAGAGAGAGAGAGAGAGAAAATGATGAGTGAGTGTAGTGGATTGCTGGAATGTATTGTTAATTCTAAAACTGTGTAAAGTCTAATATGATACTTATGTTGCTTGTAACATGAAACCACCAATGATGCGTTTGTGGGCTCCAGGAAGGTTTGTTATCAAATATCGCTCCTCAGTTTCATGAAGGTAACAAATAATAATAATAATAATAATAATAATAATAATGACTCCACGTTTACCAATTATCACATGCAATCGGTCCTTTCCATCGCAAATGTCTTTAAGCTAATTGTGCCAGTTTTCTTTGGTTTTCTATTCATATTAATAACAGGAAAAATTGCAGACTCTAATCTCAGTATATTATAATACGAGCTTCAAACTTATTTAAAATAGAACTTGAATCAATCTTCATTTATACAGCGCAGCAAATAATTTTGCAGCTCAAACAACGATACTGTAGTGTAAACAATTTCTGTGACATAAGAAATCTTCAAAGATTATAGATCTCATGTATACCAGTTAGTGGGAAAAAATATTCGAGTCAGTGCCGAATAGAAGTTCTGGAAAATAACCGAGAATAAGGATCAAACATTTAAAAATACCCCCCCCCCCCTTCCTCCACTCCCTTAATCTTAATAACTCAGCAGGCAGTTCCTATACAAGTAGCATTTTAAGGCTCGGAGGTCTCATCGAAGACTATAATTATGATTTTAAATCTTCTTATCAATTCCTAGCATTTAATCTTGCACGACTTTCAGTTAATAAATATAATTCAACTTACAAAATATCTCTTCTCCACATTATAATATTTAGTGAAACTTGGAGGACGGCAAAATCGTGGAAGATTTTTACAAAATACTTGAGGAGCGTATTCCATGCAAGCGATTTTTTCCAAAGTGCACAGACCTGTTCTTCTGTACCTAATATGAGGAAAAAACTAATTAATTCTTGCAAAATATAACAATTAAGTAAATGATAAAAATAAAAAAAAATCCTCTAACGCCTTCTATTACCAAAAAGGAGTAAGTGAACTCCATTAATCCTAACTTTTGTAAATCGGTTAGCAGTCTGTTTCCACCCATACGGCTCACAATGGCTGAGCTTATGATTAATGATGTTTGAAGGCATTGGGGATAAAGTACAGCCCACTGTGATCCTAAATCTTAACTTTTTGTCGTCTGAAATAATGTGAATTCTACAGCTGATTTTTCTGAGGTGCTTAGAAAAAAGTCCGAGTTTCCGGAAAGAGTTATTAATTCTATAATTCTAATTTAGTTCTCATTCCAATCACAGTAATGAGAACTGATGGATGTCTGTGTATCCCTCTTTGTGGAAATGTCTCTAGTTCTTTAATGTTAGACTGCTAGAAGAACGCTTTGGTTAGAAAGACCTTAGTTCAAATACTGTATAGAATTTGAAGAACCTGAAACTTGATGAGGACTTTTTAACTGAAGGTGAGTTAGCTGCCCTCATTCAAGTGCGAAAGTTTTGTCCCTACACAACGTTTTTCATCTCGCAAAACAGATTAATGCGTGTGTAACACATACAATTAACAGACATATTACTACATTAATACTCTTAGTTGCTTCTGTCATGACTCCAAATAGCAATAGCCAGAAGAAAGGTAGTTCGATTTTATTCTTCGACTAGAGGAACTTTTCCTGCTCTTTTTCAGAGGATTCGCAAGTTAGTCGATCTTTGGTGCAGGCGATTTTTTTTTCTTTTCTTCTGGAAACTCGAGTTTTTAATTGCAATCGACCACAGAACTAACAGTGTTTCCAGCAATAATACACGACGTGGAGATGGCGGCAAATGTATACCGTATTAATATCCCGAAGTCTTCGAATATCATGATGACGACTACCGGTGGTGGAGACGACCGACTGCCCACCGATTTTCGTTCTTTGATGAATAAAGAACTTCCTCAGAGGATTTATGACATGTTTCCTATCCAATATCAGACAATTATTGTTAATACTTTCAAGCGTATTGTTGTGTATAATATGCAACTTGGAAATGTTTGAAGACTGATTTACCTGTTCCTGTTGCAGACAGTGATCGCAGGTATCTTGACATACATGGGTTCCAAATTCTTAACAGTAGTGATGGTAGCATACTTCCAGTATATATTCATGAATTGATATGATTGATAAACGAATCCTGCTGTACAGACTAGAATTACCAAAATTTTAATCAGTCTGTGTATAATACTCTTATATTCAACCAGCTGAGGAACACCGGTGATGAGAGAATGGATTATCAGATCTTTACAATAAAGCTTGAAGGATCGATAAGGCTTATCAGGTAGTTTAACCACTACATTTGGATCTTTCTGTCCTTCCATGTTTCACGGATGTTTACCTAAAAAGAAAGAGAAACAGAAACAATGCATAATGAACAGATTTATGAATCAAGAAAGTAAGGTGGTGGTAGAATGTAATTTAATGAAGATATTAGAAATGTTAACAAATATATTTCTAAAGAGATCTGCTTGACTGATAGCGATATTCAAATGAAAAAAAAAAACTTCTGCGCGCTGTATTTTAGATGATTATGTGTATAATCCAATTCTATGACGTCACATTTTATAAGAGCCATTGTTGCTTGCGATCTATATGACTACCATGACTGAAAATGTTAAATGAACGTTTTGATACACATTTCATAAAATAAAAAAAAAATCGTCTAATATCTTTTTCATTATCCAAAGGAAGCAAGCAAAATGATTTAAGCCTTAACTTTTGGAAATAAGAAGGCAGCCTTTCTCACACCGAATCATCGGTAGAATGAAAACAAAAAAATCGACCAAGAGAGCAATCATTTCATGCAGCAATAAGTTAGAATTAGGAATACGAAAGGAAGGATGCCATTTTCCATTCATTACCGGAAAGTCTACAAATAAAAATTTCTACGAACAGTTCAGAAATGAATTCAATTCCTAATGATAACGAAGGATGAATACTAGTTGTGCACGTTCCAAAATTTGAGACTATGATACTTTTATTCCTTAAAGGAAGTAGGAGAAATAACTACTCTCTTTAAGTAATAAAAAACACTAGAACATGAACATTTTTAATTTGTTTTATTTATAATCTCTGAATATAAGATCTTCATCTGCCATATGAGAGAGAGAGAGAATGCACATCTTTAAATATTACCTTGATATTATGTTAGCATAATGTGACCATCTTCAAATGTTTTACTTCTGCATATAACACTTTTAATTACGAGCAATATTAAATTTCCTTCTTGACCAAGAAGGGAGGGTTAAAATGCACACTGTATAATACACTAGCACTGCAGATGTGCTAAGGGTTATAACATGCTGAACGGTTCTTTATAGGGTTAAATACATTACTTGAAGCCAAGCCCCCTCCACTACAGGACTCCACTAAGTGGTTAGGGTGACATGCATCGTCCACAGTTAGATATTTACATGCGTCTATACCCCTGCCGGTCTGGTTGGCCCGAGTGGTTAACGTATCCGCTCTCCCTCCTAAACTCTGCGGGTTCGAATCCCGCTGTTGGCATGGATGTTTGTGATTGTATGTGAAAAGAGTAGTGGTGGTGGGCGGTAAATGGCGATGGTATAGTTGGAGCTCGTTGTAGTTGGTGGATTGAACAGTGGAGATAGAGAGTAACAGAGTAGGTGCTCTCCTCCCTCGATGAGTCTTTGGATTCCCTAGAGGTGTAACGAATAATAATAAATAATAATATAACAGTTTATTTGTCTTAGATTGATTTAGAAATCGAGGTTTCATTCGATATCAGCTAAACATAATGAATAAACGAAACGCACGGAGACCGTTGATTCTAGAACTAATTTAGGAGTTTGCTCACATTTTTTGTGACTTATTGTTTAATTTTCTGTCAACAGCAGATCAAACAATAAATTTATTGCACAAATGCTACTTCGAAAATAATACACACACACACATATATATATATATATATATATATATATTTATTTATTTGTTTATTTTATTTATTTATTTTTTTTTGCACTTCTTCATTTCTTCGTACATTTCTTTAGCCAGCCAACACTCTATTAACACCTTCATGGTGTAGAAAACTCCGATTCTGATCCGAACTACAGAGCTTGCTGCAGAACTTGCTACAGAACTTGCACTTCGTGTATAATCACAAATTTTTTGTCTTTTAAAACTGCTTCAATTAAGATATTGAAGCTATTACATACGAACGTAGAAACAAGCAATTCGCCGTTTTCAGATGTGCTAGTTTCTAATGAAATCAATCGCAATTTTTTCCTCCCACTTTTATCATATGCACAAATACTACGTTTGTTTTCCATCTTTCAAGGAAAATAGAAAATAGAACAACCGTATATTTACATATACGGTTGTTCTGTTTTTTATTATTACCCTTGAAATACAACGACACTATTAACGTGTGGAACATGTTCAGCGGCCGAAGAATATCCAATATGGCACAGAAAAGAGAAGGGATTACCATACTAAACGTTTTTCGTTGTGCATCGTAAGATATCGATAAACTCAAACAACGCAAAATGCTCGGAAGCGTGCGAGGTTCCTTATTTGTTACATGAAGTTGGAGTCGCAGTTTATTATCCCGTGCAATGTTCGTAAATATGAATTGTTCGTTTCTTGAAATTTTATAAAAAGATGTTCATCTTGTTCATCTGCATTTTTTTAAATATTTTATAAAGTAAACGATAGCTCTTCTGTACCTTACTTGCAAGAAATTCAAGCGGTGTTTGCACGAAGGAAAAATGAAAAGAAAAATTAAAATTTTCCTGGTCTACAAAACAAATCAACAGGCCAGAAAGCTAACTTACTTCGATGTAATCCTAATATTTTGTCCTTACTTTTGTAAGGAAAAATAAAATTATGTATACTGAATATTAAAAATGGATTGGCTATAAATGTATAAAAATAAAAGCGATGAATTATTATAATTAGACGGTTCCATAACTCGCGTATCCAAGAATTCCATAAGACTCCGCCGTTCAAAGACACTGATCTGTCGTCCAAAATTTGTGATACTTATTAGACAACTCGTTTCTTATCAAGTAAATCACTTATCCAATCCCATTTGGGATAACGTACATAGTAAATGTCCTTATGATAATCTTTTAAAGGTTTTACAAAAAAAAAAAAAAAAAGAAAAGAAAGAAAGAAAGAAAAAAAAACTTCAACCAACTATACACGTAATTCATCTAATGAAATTCTCAGAATATAAATTGTAAGTACATTTTTGAAACAATACTCACCGCCCTTAAGCAGTGTCCCTCACGAAGACCTCGAAAAATTTGCTTTTGGGGTGGAAAAAATCTGGGTTCGAATCACGTTTGGGACAGGAGGAACTTCTTGTAGAGGATAAATGCATTCCGAAGTTAGCTGGGCTCATATAGAAGTAGCATGGTTTATAACCTGAAAATGAATTTTTCATACGACAAAACAAGCAAACTGACTGGGAAATTCCTCCAATTTAAATACAATATACAGGCCTCATACCCATAGTTGCTATGGCAGTAATTCCAAATAATCATCCAACCAACCATCCTCCCTCTCCAAATCCATGATGGTCACCATCGTCCAATTTTACCAAAATCTTCTCCATCAATCCATTAACAAAAAATATTATCACATTTATTATGACAATATGACCTCCTAGGACTCATCGCGGGAGGGCATTCTACTGACCCTTAATTCTATTTCTCAGAATCTCATCCATTTGAGAAGCAGTTGTTCAAGTATCAAGTTATAAGCAATGTAAACTTTAAGTTTAAACACTTTGGTTTCATTTATTTCTATTCATTTAGCTAATTTTTCATAGATTTCATATATTAAAAAGGTTTTGTTTTCAATTACCTCCCCCGTCCAAAAAAAAAAAAAAAAGAAAAAAGAAAAGCATATTGAAAAGAAGTGCATGCATACACAATACGTAGAGGTTTGCCAAATATTCCATCAGCGATACACTAAACTGCATCGTTACATCATTACTGGTAAGTTTCTATTTTACTACTATCTGGTTGTCAGACAATTCATTTCACATAATGTTAACATAAGCTATATTGTAAATGTCTTAAAAGGTGACACTTTTGGAATTTTTGCATATTACGAAATGCCGAACTAAAATAAATCATTTAAATTATCTACAAACATACCGCTGACAAATACGAAATGCAAAACATCACTTCTGACATATTTTCATAAACGAAATTAACATTGCCCTCAATAACAATTTTTACAACTAAAATGAACTAACTACAAAATTATTCATATTTCTAATGCATGCTTACGATAACTGTATCATAATCAATATAAGAAAATTTGAAAGTTAAGATGCTTAAAACCAATCTGATATACGCTTATACTTACTCGTGGCAAGGTACAATTATTTTTTAATTGAACATTTCCCTTATATATTTCGAATACCTGATCATTACACGGCAAAACTAACTCTAAGAAGTTTTCTAACGTCTCGCTAGGTGCCGTTAGCGTCATATGACAATTTTTTATCCCAAAAAAACAATTATAACTTTCGCAAATAGAAGGAAGGTCGTTTTCATTCTTCATAGCGCATAAATTACATTGATATATATGTTATGAATTATTCTTGAATGTGGGTTGCCGTTTTACTAATGAATATTTAACAATTTTATGGATTGATATAAACAGGCTTTGTCGTTTCTATGTACATAACATCTGTTTATATATTTGGACACGTAATGTGGTAAGATACCGATTTTAGTTTCATGTGGAATCTTGCGATATTTAAATATTTAAATCTATTGTAAATATTTCTTTCTAATATTTTATTCATATGTGGGATGCATTAGAATGCCATAGTAAGATTCACAAGGTCGACCGATATTTTAAGTAGACTTGAAGTGTTTTATGAACTACATCAACTAATTAACTGGAAGTTGAAAGTAGAGTTAACTATATTATTATTATTATTATTATTATACCGTGTCTCCATGGAGTTAGGAGACTCATCGCGGGTGACCCTACCTTGACATACTAACCGTTATTCTCACAATACCTCTCCTATTTCTCCTTAAATTCATTAACAGACGAAGCATTCTCAAGCACCTCATAACGCATTCCACACATTTACCATCCTCCAAGCAAAAAATCTAGTCCTAACACCTTTGTTTATCATACTGTTACATAATCTCCGTGGGCGGGGATGACCCCTAGTTCTCTCCCTTCCTGCACTGATCTTAAAAACGTCATCAGTATCAATCCTATAAAACTTCTTTAATAATATATATGCCTCTATCATATCTCCTCTCCTACGTCTATCCTTTCCTCGTTAGGAAACATTCCACAGACCTGCAACAATCTTTGTAACTCGCCTTTGGATCCTCTCCACTATTTCTTCATCACCAAAAAATCATAATCCAGGTGTATCATAATCCTAATCATAATCCAGTAAAGATTTGTATTATCGATTTTCATGGTTTCTTTATACTATTGTTATTTTCTATTGCTGTTCTTAGCATTTTTATATTGAAATGTGTTACATCCTATCTTATCGTTTTCCTTATTATTTTTCAAAGTGCAATATATTCTGTGCTACACTATGTGCATGCTCTTTCATGTTTGTTTCTTTTTCTATGAGGTCTTTAGTGGTCCTTAATTTGTCCGTTTTTGAATTCCCAGATAAATATTGATCATTCTTTATTATAGGTTGTGTTAGGATACTGCTGAATTTTTCAGTCAAAATTAGGTCCATTTATTTAATGTCTCTTTTCTAAATTGACTTGAAATTCATCATTTTTTGGTTTCCAATATTTCTAAGGTATTTACATTTTTCTACATTTTATCCGTTTTGTCTTTCCATTCCTAGATCTAATGCGATTTTTCTTCTGAGGTAGTCTGTGCACTAGTCTGAAGAGGATAGACTACTGTGAAAAAAAATAGCAATTGACTTTGGAGTAATCTATGCACTTTGCTAAATATTATTTCGTTTATATATATATATATACACGAAATATATATATATATATATATATATATATATATATATATATATATATATATATATATATATATATATATATATATATATATATATATATATATATATATATATATATATATATATATATATATATATATATATATATATATATATATTAGGATAACCAAGCAATTTTATATGCTTGGTTATATAATCAGTTTCATCCTTGTTAATTCTCTTGGATGTCTCCGGGTGTACTTGTTTTAAGATTTTTTTCCTTTCTTTTTTTTAAAACTGTTTATTATTTTTACATTTATTTTTTACATATCTTTATTTTTAGATAATTGGCTAAACTATATTAACCAAAAAGTAACGGAAGCCTAGTTTAAATCTTTAATATTGTGTTGATTTATTTAATGATACCATTATGATCAGCTTTTAGACGATTATTATTTTTTACAATAATGTTTTTTACAACAATGTATATTTTCAAAGAATGAATTGTTGGAAATATTAATTTTTCAGACATTTATCGCTCTAAATATTCCGCTAGTAAATTAATGATTAACTTTCTGTTCCAAGGACCAATGCCACCATTGGCTTTCCACTCTTTCATGTAATAAGTGCAAATGGTTGCGTATGGTGCAGGTTCTGCAATAACTATAAAACTGAGCATACTAAAATTTCTGATCACAGTAAAAATTGTAATGGTATCTCAGGAGTGGTTCGCGAAGATTTTGGAAAAATTGGTTAGAGCTTGCATTCAGAAATGGATTGACGATGAATCTCTACTTTGCAATGAACAGCATGGGTTTACTAAGGGAAGGTCACATTTTATTAACTTGCTGACATTTTATAACAATGTTACCATTAAAGTAGACAAGGAGAATGGATACATCATGATGCTTTTGGATTGTGTTAAGGCTTTTGACAGAATTCAGCATAAATTGGAGAAAATGGGTTTGGGTTAAAGGATTTTAGCGTGGATAAGAGGATGGCTAACTGGCAAATATCAAAAAGTGGTATATAGAGGATGTGAGCCTGCAAGATCTATCCTAGAAGCTGGGATCGCTTTTCTGAGGAAAGCTCCTCTCAAGCCCCCAGCAAAGACTGTTTCTCCTTTCCCACTATCTCCTACCTCGCTTTTACCACAAGTTGGTGCTAGCATATATATCTTGGTACTGTCCCCAATGGACAGGGCTATCCGTTCAGCTGTGAGATCATGGCTTTGACTGACGCCTGACACCCCTACTGAATATTTTCACGCGAGGGTGGAGGATGGTGGGCTCGGGGTTCGATCACGTAGATGGCTGATCCCACGCCTGCGGCTGTCCAGAATCGCAAAGTTAGAACTATCTTCTTTTCTTATCTGCAGAGATCTGCAGAGAGGTTTTCTGTAACCTATTAATACAAGAAGACTTTAGGCGGGATAAAGGATGGTCCCAATATCAAGGTACCTTAATTGAGTCAGCCCCCGCAGAACACAAGAGGTGGATATCTCTGCTGCACTGTTCTGTAGTTGGTGCTCCTTTAAAAGAGTCATATCTGGTGCCTCCTCAGCATGATTGGGTAAGGAATGGCACCAGACTCCTCCCTGGGTTCTAGTACATTGACCTTATCAGGACGAGGATCAATGCCCAGCCCACTCGAGCCCGCATGGCTCGATGGGGTAGTGACGACTCAAACTGTAAAGCTGGCTGCCACTACAGTGAGACATTCTTTCATATAACCCAGCGTTGCTTCTGTACCCATGGGGTCCACGTGCGGAGGCATGACGCCGTTGTCTCCATTCTTGACAACCGCTTTAAGAACAAAGGTTGGGAGACTGCGGTGGAACCACATTATAGGACCTCCACGAGTTTGCGTAAGCAAGACAGTGATTAAAAGATATGGTGACGTTTGGGTAGTTGATGCCAATGTGATGGGAACAGGGCTCCCACTAGCCTATAGCCATAATAATAAGGTAAACTATTATAAAATTAACCAAGATCTAGTTAGTAAGATACGGGAGGAGCATGGGGCAACTCCAAGGTTTATTAGCGCCACCATATCTTTACGTGGCGTATGGAGCGCAGATAGTTATAAAGACTTAAAACAACTTGGACTTATGTAGAAGGATATAAACGTTCTTTTCCTTGAGGGCCCTACAGGACACACTGGTGGCATGGCGTTGCCACCTGAGAATGACTACAATGATAACAAGAGCACAGGCATAGAGTGAAACACTTGTAAAGGCTTAGGCCTATATCAAGTCTGGACGAGATGTCTGGACGTGAAGTAAGGGTAGTACTGCCCATAACCGGTACAAAGATTAATAAAAAAAAAAAATAAATAAATAAAAAAGTGGTGTACCACACGGATCAGTGCTTGGTCCACTGTTACCCAATCTGTACATTAATGATATTTGAAAGGATCTGACAAGCGACATACAGCTATTTGCTGATGAATGCAAAGAATAGTAGGTTAATCAGGAACGTTGCTGATATGCAGTACTTTCAGAATGATTCGAGTAGAATAGAATTGTGGGAAAATGGATGTCATTTCAATCTCAGTAATTGTAAAGTCGTTCAATTCGGCGTGATTAGATGTCCAATTTCATATTATATTGGTGGGATTATTCTAGAAGAAACTGATGAAGCTAGGGATTTTAAAGTGTTAGTAGAGAGGAAACTGAAGTTTAAGAGCCAAGTGGCAAGATTACAAATAGAACTCAAAAGATAATTGCAATGCTGCAACAAACTTTCACATATAAACATATAAAGATAAGGATGTCATTTTGCCTCTTTACAAGGCCTTGATAAGACCTCACTTTGACTACTGTGTGCAGGTCTGAGTCTCCTGGTTTCTGTTATGATTCTGGTATATTGGAGAGTGTGCTAAGGAAGTGTTAAAAATGATATCAGGATTGTGGAATACTATTATGAAGACAGATTGGGAATTTGTAGACTGCAGAGAAAGAGGAGAAAGATGACTGATATGATTGAGACTTACACACTTCTGAAAGGGTCATACAGGATTTCAACTGATTTTTCAGTTTATGGAGGTGGGGAAGGGACGAGAGGGCATCCTTGGAAGCTGAGAATGAAGGACGCTAAGAAGTGTGTGTGTGTGGGGGGGGAGTCTGGTTCAATGGTTCAATATTTATTTCGAAATTATAAATATGAAGGTGTTATATCAAGTAAAGGTAATTATTCATTACTAAACATGCTGCGTCAAATCCATCAATGAAGAATTATAGGTAACTTATACACTAAATTGGGAATAATCAGAAAACATTTAGAACTTTTTAAAAACTGTCGTCATATCATATATTTGCTAATTTATTCAAACAAAAATTAAAATTTAGTCATAGTTCTGGCTAGAGTTTATGATCAACCTCTGTTCTCTTTTTTTTCTACAAAACGTAATGGCGTCCAAGTTGTGCTGTTTACTGAATAACTACAGTTTCCTTATTTGACGAACAAAATATGTGTCATCCGAAACACACGTATGTGTGTTTGTCCTAAAGGTGGTATGAGATGTTTCCCATGCACTGAGAATCTTTAGTCAACAACGACATAAAATAGCAACTACATAACATAATACAAACTCATCTTAAAATACGAGCTCACAACCACAGTAATAATTAATTAATAGTTCATGTTTAATAGCCATACTGGAATCCTGAAATTCTATACAAAATTCCAATGATGTGAAATTTTATCTAGGAAATGATATTAAAAACCATTTCGCGCGCGCGCGCGCGCGCGCGCGTGTGTGTGTGTGTGTGTGTGTGTGTGTGTGTGTGTGTGTGTGTGTTTATCTTATATACATGTTCTTTACATTTCATTCAAAATGTTTTGTGAAATCTAATTATTTAAATTCAATTTTTATCTTAAATAAATTATTTTATTTAAGAATAAATGTATTATTTAAACCAACATTATGCTTATTATTATAGAAAAGTTTTTCAACGTTTACTCACTAGACGCAGAAAAACGAAATACTTAATCCTACTTCAAAGAAGTCGCCATCAGTAAAAGGATTCTTCATTTCCCACGGTAGATGAATTCCAACTCATACTTGAATGAACTGTGAACTTTCCAAATTCGTATGGTTCAGTTCTCATATCCAGAGATATGGCTTGGTGCAAAGAGCGTGTGAACTGGACAATTGACCAGTAAAAAACGGTACTTTGGAGAGATGAATCAAGGTTCGCCTGTTTCCGGTCTGATGGCAGGGTGTGTGTGTGTGTGTGGAGGGAGCCTAGTGAACACTTGTTACCACAATGTGTTGTATCCAAAGTAAAGTTTGATGGTGGAGGAGGAGGAGGATTGGTCTCGTGTGCATTCAGTTGGTTTGGAGTGGAACCAGTGGTCGTTGTCCGTGGTTTCATGAAGGCAGCTCAGTACTTTGGTATTCTGGATAATCAGGTGCTGCCTATGCTATAGAAGCTTTATGGAACAGCCCATGTTACTAATCAAGACCACAATGCCCGATGCCACAAAGCTTCAGCTGTTATGGAATGGTATGAAGATATGGGTGTAAGCGACTGCCCTGACAGAATCCTGATCTCAACCCCATCGAACACCTGTGGGACGAATTGGAGCGGAGATTGAGGTCCAGAGCAGCTTGATGGAGGAATAGAGACAAATTCCACACCTGATGTCTGCCGCACATTGGTGGAAAGCCTCCCTCAAAGGGTGCAGGAGGTGAGCAAAGCCAAAGGTGGACATACTCGATATTGGGGTTCGCTTGCTGGTATCAATTAAAATTGTTAAAGCGTTCGGACAATTATTGGTAGTGTATGGAATGTGTGTATATATACGTGTATATATATATACACACAGTATATATATACGTGTACACACACACACACACACACACACACACACACACATATATATATATATATATATATATATATATATATATATATATATATATATATATATATATATATATATATATATATATATATATATATATACACACACACACACACACACACACAAATCGGATGAGTATTTCCGTTTTACATACCATATATTTTCCTTTAGGGGATATTCTTTCGGACTATAGAGGGCTGGATAATATTTCATTGCCACGTCTCTTAAAAATTCGTAACTGGAAGGGTGCCTTTTGCAATAGACTTGTCTGTGAATCCTGTTTATGAATAGTACCTGCGCTTAAAAATGATGATATTATGTTTTGGTTGAAAGAATTTATTTTTGAATGAAGACTACATTATAAATATGGGAAAAGGTATTATACAATATACTACAATTTTAATTACGAAACATCGAAATTAAAACTATTGTACAGAAAAACAATGTAGCACATATGCAAATTATAGAGACAAGCAATACGCATGACTATTGCAAAATACATACACGTTTCTTACCAGAACAAAAGAAGGTAGAAGCGGACGAAAAACATCCATGCCAGCAGCAGGATTTGGACCCTCGACTTGTTGGTTGGATTACCTAAGAACTCGGTCAGCTAGGCGGCATGACTAAAATATCATTTGATACGAGGCAGAAGTCGTATCCGTCGAACTCTGTATCTCTTCATCATTTCGGATCATCCTGAAATGATTCCCAAGGACCATTAAAGAACACGATTCATTGTCATAAGATACAAATTTATGGCTTTTCAAACTGCTTTTATTTCAGATATTCTAAAGATAGTTTCGTGATGTTTATTACCGACAATTATATTTAGCAAAATTACTTTTCAAGCTGATGAAAAATAACAACAGATTTTAAGATTTCTATTTTAGTAAAGAAAAATTACATCGCAGTCTAATATTGATATTATTAGCAAACAACTGGTAACTATTTGGGAAAATTTTAGACTTAAATTCGCCCTATGTATTATTCCAGATTTTACTTCTCTTTACTGCTACTAGACACGCTACAATTGTCCAGAAGAATCTAATGCAACATTTATAATGATCATACTGTATTACAATGCGCAAAATAATTGTACGATTGGGAGCTGAACACCTGATAACAAGGGAATCGTTACGAAATTAGTTACTTTGCATGTATATGATTAATGAAGAATAATTAGTTGATGAGTTGTACCTGAATGATGAGTTGTAAATGGAATATCAACAGGATAAAGTTCTTTTGTTTGTAAGCATCGGATTTTCCAGTAGATTTGAAGGAAACTGTTGGTCTCATAGATAAATCCAACAATGCACAACAAAAACACTACAAACTTCACTGTTTTCTGTAGTCTGTTTCTAGAGCCAATTATTTCACGAATTTTAGTGATCAGGGATTGCTCCCAGACTTCGTGGAAATGGTGACAAAAATTGTACATTTTGATCAATAAAAGAGTATCTGAAGACATTTACTTACATGAATTCTAAAATGAAAAAAAAGGGAAGAAATCTTTATATTCGATATATACAAATGATCCTTATACTTTGTAGATATTACAAAGCGGTTAAAAAAAGGTTAAAAAAAGTAATTTTAAAAGAAACATTCAATATTTTATTGCAGTTGGATAATATGAGCATCGTCGGACAACCTGCAGATTTACAATTTAATCAAAGTTTTGTCAAATCATTATCACAAATTAAAAAGTTAATCAAATCAATCTTAATATTGATTATTTCGCTTATTTTAGTAAAACCGTGCCTGATGACCGGTTGTGATGATGTGCTTCCAGCACCGGTTGGTGCTGGAGGCACATCATCATTTATATTAAACTCCTTCCACTTGGATAAGAGGAAATCTAATTGATGTGGTCAGGTAGGGAAACAGTAGGAGCTATTAGATTAATCGAATCTGACTATCCATTGATGAATTATCGTTTGTTTTAACCTTTTTGATCAGTATAATCAAATTATTGATGTGCGTATCCTCAAGCTGTGTATAGGTTGGTATATTACGATGATACTATATGAAACGTTTGCATTATTCATAATTTTCTATCAAAATGTACTCCTAATTAGTCTGCTATCTTTACTTCTTCTTCTTCTTCTTCTTCTTCAGTCTCCTTATGCCTGAGAACTTGTGACCTTCCGTTATCTTTTAGCACACCAGTATTCTCAAATCCTAAATCTTGGTCTTCCTCCTGCACGTTTCTTCTGTCCCTGTGTCAAGCACCTGCATTGCTAATCTCTCCGCTCCTATTTGGAAAGTGGCTGGACAGATATCAAAGAGAGGTTTATGGAGTAGTTGATTCCAGGAGAAGGCAAGTGACCAATGATGTACCTCAGGGCTCAGTAATTGTTTCTGTGTTGTTTAATTTGTATATCAATGATATAGGAAATGATTCGAAAGGGAATGAATATTCAAATGTTTGCTGATGACTATAAACGGGAATAGTAATGGTAAATGAAGGTGATGCAGAGATCCTGCAGGAATACTTAAATGGGCTAGCAGTATGGGCAGAGGTAAATGGCTACCAGTTTAATATGTCAAGTGTAAGGTGATGCACTATGGGAACAAGAGATCACAACCTGTGTACTATAATTATTCAACGGAACTGCGGGAATCTAATGCGCCCAGAGCTTGAAGATGACTATGGACAGGCAGTTAGAGTTTAGAGGGCCATTAGAGTGCCAAATTTGCACCTCTGGGCTAATGCGCGCAAATCTGAAATCCAGATTCCGGGGAATAAAGAAACGGTGAAGATAAGCTAGAGGGGAGTGACAAAGATTGTGACAGGTCTATCAATCGTTCCTTTCTGGACTCACTCTCTGTGAGTCTAGAAACTATCTGATAGGCAAAACGAGAAGACGTGATAGAAGAACATACGTTATTAAAGGGTTTTATAGGATTGACACACGACGTTTTACAGTACAGGTAGGAATAGAGAGAACAAGGGGTCACCCGTGGAAATTGTGCGAGAGTGTTGTTAACAAGACTGTTAGAACTAAAATTTTTGGTTGGAAGGTGGTGAGTGGGTGGAATGGGTTGCTTGAGGTAGTCGTGGGTACTTCATCAGTGAGTGAGTATAAGAATAGGTATTGTGTGAATAATGGATATTCCGCAATGAGTATTCTGACTTTATGGAGATACCTGTATAATAATAATAATAATAATAATAATAATAATAATAATAATAATAATAATAATAATAATAATAATAATAATAATAATAATAATAATACCCCCCCCCAAAGGAACACGGCTTTAACTTGGCAATGGGGCTTGCTTGCTTTAGTGATATTGAGAGGCTATTCTGGCGGTAGCATAGCAGCCAGCAGGGCCACCATTGTCAGACAGTTCTCAGCTGAGGAGCCAGACTAACAGTGTTCCATCTCCCATTTTAATGGTGAGAAGTAAGAAGAGATCCATACCGGATCAGTCGATTACCGGTCATAAGGACTGCGTCAGATGTTGGGGATCCTGGGCATCAGGCGACAAGTGGGTTACAGGACCCAGCTCTCCTTGCTGGGCAATCAGGGTAGCAGGCTAAAAAGCGACTGGAAGAAACAAAACGTAAAAAATGGACTCTTAGAAGAAAACATAGAAATTATGAAATGTTTTTACAAGTCAACACCAGAAAAACGAGGTTTTAGAAAGCGCATGCATATACAAAAACAAAAATTATCAGAATCTGCAATAACAGAACAAAGACTTATGGACCAAAAGAATTTCATTTTTAGTAACAAAATATTTACTGAACTTAAGCTGCAAGAGATATGTAATTAACCAACAACTCCAGTAACAGAAAATCATCAGGAAGTAGCTATATCAAACTTTGGAATTCAACTCAGTAAACATCAAGCTGACAACATACCTCAGAATATTTTGACAGAAGGGTAGTGTAAAATGAAGTCAGGGATATTGGAACATATGAACTTCATAAATGACCGTATAAGACTAAGACCATTAAAAGCTTTACAATAATCTAAGCTAAAACAGCTCTTCTTAGACGGAAATGCTGTAATTGAAACCATCACAACCAACAGTATAAAGGAAACATATCAGCTCCTATACAGCATAGCCTATATCATTTCAGTGAAACTTGGTTGCAAACCGAAAGAGCAAAAGCCGAGGATGAAACAATTTGCACCATGGAAAATCCGGTTAGAACGAAAGATCAACAGGCTTAGAGCTGATCTAAGCAACTTAAAGAGTTTCAAAGAAGGATGGTTGAAAAATAATAACATCAAATACAAACTCCTTAACATATATAATTTGGCCTACAAAACAATTGCTGAAGTTACCGAAGAGCTAAAACAAAGAATTACAGCGACTACGCAGAAAATTAAAAGATATGAAGCAAGAATAAACCAATATGTACAAAATATGCAATTCGACAGAACTAACATCAGTTCTTTCAGTCTCTCCAGAGAAATACAAATGCAAACCATTATTCATCCCGGAAAAGAAGAAACACTCAAAAATTCAATCTGGGATAATCCTATTGAACACAATAAAGATACTTCATGGATTAAGGAAATAGAATCAGAAATGAAACAAAAACAAATGAAAAATGTTATTATCACTAAAGAAATGGTCAGTGCTCAAGCTAGAAAATTAAAAAACTGGAGCGCACCTGGCAAAGACGAACTACATGGATTTTGGTTAAAACATCTAACTAGGCTACATGATCGAATTGCAGAACAATTTAATTATTTGTTGCAGTCAGGCTCAATGGAAGACTGGACGATATCTGGGTGCACTTTTCTCTTCATGAAAGATAAGGGTGCAGACCCAAGTAACTATCGTCCAATAACATGCCTACCAATCATAGCAAATTCCATATACCACTACTTATCAGATAATCAGATTTATCCGATTGAACAAAAAGGAAATTTTAAAAAATCTAGAAGAAGAAAAGACCAGATCCTTATTAATAAAACGAATCTCAGAAACTCAAAAAGACGAAAAACTAATTTGAACATGGCATGGATAGACTACAAGAAAGCATTCGATTCCCTCCCACACTCTTGGATCCTAATTCACTACAAATATTTGGAATTAGCAAAAACATATGTTCGTAATACGTTCTGAATCAACAGTCAAATTTTTATTTATATTATATCTTGTTTTGTTAATTCCAAATATTTGTAGTGAATTAGGAATTAAGAGATAGATCTCAGTACATCAAGTATAATGCCTATTGCCTATGTAAGCATTCTCTTTATTTCAATATCTATGTCTTAAACTGCTTGTAGCAGAAGGAAGTGGAATACCTAGATATTGAAATAAAGAGAATGCTTACATAGGCAATAGGCATTATACTTGATGTACTGAGATCTATCTCTTAATAATCGTCTCACAGACTTTAATCATAAAAATCAAAAATAATTTATTTCTGCTAGAGAGTCTCTATTTGCACAATTGATAATTAACGTTAATGCATTCTTAAAAGTTACGCCAACTATTGCGGATGCCTTCATACCTTGCAGAGAGTCTTTGAAAATATTACTACAGGTATAAGACAATAATATTTTACCAAATATTGATCCAGTTTTATATATTTTTATCGTTATGAATTTCAGTTATTTTCTATTATGTATATAAATAATATAGTAATGAACAGATTCCACTGCAGACAGAATATAAAAGCGTATGCATTCGTATGACTTCCATACGGTTTGTTTAAACTTAAATGGGCCTTTCTCAGAATAAGCTGATTCGCTTGCTATGTAGAAGAAAAAACCGAGTTTCCGTTGTCGAAACAAAACCCTGCCACTTTCGTATGAGACAGGCTAACTCACCTTCAGTTGAAAAGTCCTTCTAAATATTCCTTGTCCTGGACGAGATTCGAATCCAAATCGATCTACTGTGTGGTAAAATATATATTTCGTAGACTATAGTCTTTTCAAATATTAAATATATGAAAGCACTGTTCTCCGCACATAAAAGAATATGCACGAGATTTGGAAAAAGATCGGTGCTTGAATCCTCGCAAGGAAGAGAGGAACTTTACTTCAGTTGAAGGTGATTCAGTAAATTTAATACGACGGAGGATGGATTTTTCCTCTCAAAACTGAGATTTTTCATCACTAAAACAGGCAACCGACGAGGAAAAACACGTAGTTTTAGAGAAAGTTTGTTTTAGTAGAAAACTTCTCTACCTTCGAACTGAGAAAGTCTAGAAAAATAGTTTGGGATATCTTCGAGGGTATTTGACTTTATAATTTTCCAACAAAGAGCCATTCATATTTTCTTCCCTCAGGTGTTATACCTACTACTCCAGGAAGTTGGGAGACGTATGCAAATAGTCTAATATTTGTATTTCATTGTCAGGTAATAAAAGGAGTGCTGTGTCTGTATAAATTTAAATAAACAGATGTATGTCATGCTCTAAAGTTGATTTCTAACTTTTGTTATGTTTAATGCATATAAAACCGAATATAGACTAGCAATAAATATTTTGTCTTGTGGCAAAAGACGACACCAACGTTTTTAACTTCATGAATGTAAATGAAGTGTAAACATTGAAGTATTGCTGTATCCTTCCTCTATGCTTCAACAATCATTAAATCTTGTTGCAACTTTATGAATATTAATTAGATGAGTCACGAGAAAACACAGTTTGTGATGCGTCGTTATTTCCATGAATTTGCACGCTATTGCATTTTGTATTAGAACAAGAGAGCAGTAAACAGGTATTCAAAGAAAAACAAACCCATTCCAACTCTACTACTGTCACTGAATTACAAGTGAAAGACGTATTTTGGATATTTGTAAGTATAGAAGTATTCTAAGCGTATATGTAAAAAATAATTGAACTAATTACACTGAAAAAGAATTGTCAAATGAGACTGTAAAAAAATTGTTGAATGCATCGGTAAAAGTTTCGGCAGGTTTAGAGGTCACCCTAATTTGCATGCTTCATATAATTCGGCGAACACAGCACAGAAACAGCAGACTAATACAGAAATTAATGTCTTTTCGTTGAGGTCTGTGCTAGGACCATCAGCAACTGTTAGGAAAATGATACAATACACGTGTAAATAAAACCAATTGTGTGAACTAGCTCAGTGTAAAAATCTTTCGCTAATAAAAGAACAAAGAGGAAAGAAAATATTGTACTAGTTTACTCAATTCAAAATTAGAAGAATGAGGTAAAATGAAAAATGATAAAAGAAGGAAAACAAAACAGAAGATGCGAGAATCATAAACAAAAATGAAGAATATTTTAGTAAAGTATTTTCGTTATAATTTATGAATCAGTCTCGAGATTGGAATAAAGTGTTTGGGCAGATTTGCCAGTGGGGTTGAAGTTTGTGAAGGATGGTTGAGTCGTCTGTGATGGGACTCTTGTGGATCGCAGACACGAGCTGCTCATTCCACAGATGATTAGTTGAGTGGGATTCGATGACCGATTAGATCGATGAAGTGTGAAAAAAATCGTCTTATTATTTACCATTTCTGAACTATTCTCTATTTCGAAATACCGTACCGATGAACTGATCTTATAATATAGCTAGTGTGAATACTTCGACTTAATGTGTGCCAAGGAAACACTCCCGCCACATGACCAACAACATGCATTGATTTTAGGATTCCGATGGTCGATTCGTTTATAAATACTGTTGTCGTTATGCTCTACTCTGTTAGGATACATCTTCTAGAATCGTAATTCGTCGTACCAGGCCACTTTCCTCCCCTCTCCCCTTCGAGTATTTTCAATATAGGTTTCTGTGTCCAATGCTGAAACGGGGTTATGCCTTTGACAATGCTCTTCTTAACTCTCTGTCCACCTCTTGCAACCTCCCCTTGAGGTTGCAAGAGGTACAAGGGGAGAGATGGTCTCCCCCGCTGTGAGACCACCTCCCCGCTTATTGGAAGCTTGAAGCATCTTGAAAAAGTTTCATGTTTGGTCTCTACAGAAAAATTTCTTAATTATGTAAAAAAATACAAATAATAACATACATTTTTTAAATTACATTACGAGCCTGTTTCGTGGTACGTATGTACTATACAGCTTTTCATGGTGAATGTGGGAGACAAATAAAAAGAGTTATAGACATGCTTGGTAACGTTTTGTTTGAAGTTAGTATTTACAAGGTAACATCGATATTTGTGACCTCATTCATTTGTAATATGTAAAAGAATCTCAATCCCAGCCTGTCAGACAAAACGAAATGAAAATATAATTAGCTCCACCGCTCGGCGTGATTGTGTGTGTGTGTGTGTGTGTGTGTGTGTGTGTGTGTGTGTGTGTGTGTGTGTGTGTGTGTGTGTGTGTGTGTGTGTGTGTGTGTGTGTGTGTGTGTGTGTGTGTGTGTGTGTGTGTGTGTGTGTGTGTGTGTGTGTGTGTGTGTGTGTGTCCTGAAGTCTTGTCACGAAACATACTGGTGGCTTCTGCGTCTACCGACATTGTAAAACAGGACACTATTAGGTTCACCACGTTTCTATACCGCTACTGTAGCAGTTAGTCAAACGATTTGGTTTCGTAGTATTTTTAATGGGGAACTTTCTTCATCTGAAGAACTGCATCGGTATTTTTGAATAAGATTGGCAAGTATATGTTATTTTAATTTTTAATTTTTTTTTTCAAAATTTAATATGAACAAAATATTTTGTCCGTAATACACTTACATTTGGAATGCAGACGGACACTTGATTGTTCTATAAACCAGAACTGAATATATATATATTATTTGATTTGATTTTATTACATACTAATATATTATAATAAATTTAAAGATGCTATATTACTTATTAATTTAAGAACTAATTATTTATAAAATAGGTTACCTATATTTATATGATATAATCGGGTATTTATTAATATTAATAACTATTACTATTGATTTATTGATAACATTTCTTCCTTTTTCTTGATACTTAAGAGACCAGTTCCCATTTGGAACCATTCGTTCCATTTTATTGAACGATGTATTGGAGCTCTTCGAGACTCGCGATTACTTTAAAATTGAAAACCAAATTCTCCACATTTTACAACAGATACTACACTTCAAGACTGTCAAAACTGTTAAGCTCAGAGCATGGAAGGACTCACTCTGCTAATAATACGTACTAAAGAGTGAACCTGCTGTTTTAAAAGAAACGAGACACTTGAAGAGTGCTGCACATTACAATTACTGGTATGTACCATATAGAGAATGTTACTTTCATAATTTGTGTGTGTGATTTAAGTCAATACAGAATACAATTTGTTCAGCTAAGGCCCAAATTCACAGTCAGTCAGTATCCAATTACTATGAATAATGTTTTCCATACAGGTCGATAAACTGATTGTTAATAATCTAATTTATTCCCACATTTTGAAGGATGAGGAAATCCAATAGTTATTTCGATATAATTTTGGATTTTCTTAATCAAGAAATCCCATACAATACGAGAGGATGCGAGACTTGTAGCCCATCAGTGACGCGTGTGAGCAACAGAGAACTTAAAGAAGAGTATGCCTACTACCTGCAATTCTCATTATCTGAATTATCTCTGTTTTTAAGAGATTACCTTCCTTCTCGTATCATGAAGTGACAAAACTGCTCGTGTAGATATTCTCATTCCTGTTGAGAACTTCCATTTTGTACTTTTCGCTTCCACAGTTCATAGAGCTCAATGTTCTGGGCTAAAGACTAAATATGGGCCTCTGGTCTAAAACTTGATGTAATCGTTCTATTCTAATTAGTGTGCTTAGATGTCATACTCTCTTCAATTTGCTTCTTTCTAATTTTTCTTCTGCAACTACATTTCGTCTGATTGCATTTTGGCACTTCCTCTCTTTTCGGTTTCTCATAATTAGTTCAAAATCGTTTGCCCAAAATGACTTAGGCCCTCAACTTCAGCGTTAATGTACTTCAACTAGATTGTTTTGTATCTTTCTCGACAACAAGTCAACTAGTTGTTTTCAAACACTTTTTTGCATTTTTTCATAGAATATAAAATTACTATTTTTTTTAATTTAATTATTTTACCAAAATGGAATGATAAACGTTTCATTTGATACATCGCTTCATTTGAAACACGTGAGAACTTTTCGTTCCAATTTTTCTTATAGATTTTGAAACATGCCAGATAAGGAGATTACGAAATATCAGTCGTTTTCGCGATACTGTAAGGATTTGTGTAGTAGATCTCTTATAACAGGAATTCCAGAAATTGCAAATACAAGACATCGAGTGAAAAAGCTAATAAAACTCATCGTTTTAATTCTGTGTGTCATTGGATTTATATACCAAACACAAGACTTCCTCAAGATGTATCTTAGCTATCCGACAGTGGTCGACGTGGAAATCTATAACCCTTCTATTCTTGCACTTCCTGCAATTACTGTTTGCAATGCCAACAGGTAGATCATATTTCGTATAATTGCTTTTCTTGTTTAGATTAAAAGATAATATTGAATTATAATAACTTCATCTGAAGTAATACACCCTATGTTTGAAATGTTCCTTTGATTCTGTTTAAAACACGTTTGTTTTATTGTAGGATACGCCGCACAAAATTTTGCATTAAGGAGGAGAGCAAATGCAAATTATTGATCCCGAATCCAGACTACGACACATTTTGCGAACCAAAGTTCGATGTTGGTATGTACTGTGAGGAGGGTTACCCAGCGGATCTTGATGATGGAGATCCACAGATCGTAGCATTCAAGGTGAGTAAAATTATTTCTGTAAAAAGAATAACAATAAATTCTCTAATTCCTTTTATTCGTTCTGACTGCAAGGTGCCATCCGGCGATCAATCCGGCAACTTGCTTTGATCCCAAATCCAATCATATTAATTTTTTAAAAATATGTAACTTTTACAAGAGATCAGAGTAGCTCGGTGGATGTCACGTTTGCATCCATAGAACTAGGCCGCCCAAAGAAATATGTTCTGAGTTCGATTCTAGTCGCCGACTAGAGAAACGTTTTGTAAGCTTTCCTCTGACGGTTCCCGAGTTTAGGGATCTCTGGCACGGACGTTTATCCCGTAAATTCAGGTTTTTCATCCCATATACTCAAGAAAATCGACCGTAGAATCCATACTATTTCAGACAAAAATATGTGCTGTGGCTAAGGACCAAGAGACGACGAAATTTGTTTGCTATCTCTCCACCGGATTCCGTTTAAAATTAGTGATGACAGTCTTGGGTCATCTATTTCTGGCTAACAGTGAAGTCTGATTACTCCTCAAGCTTCAAAAGTTAGATTGGGCTAAAACGGCCTAGACTACTCCCTCCACGAATAAAAGTTGTTAGCGGATTTATTTTTATTTCTACAAGAAGTATATTCACTGAAAAAAAGTTTCGAATCATTGATGTAAATCTTTATCTTCTTTCGCCTTTTCCCAATTCTTATTGGAGTTTACATATTAATTACGTTCTGATACACGTATTAATCCTATCTACTCACTATGATAGCTGACATTGGCAGATATCATATTTACATGATCGTTAGGGCACAGGTTTGATTATTTTGCAAGAGAAAAAACCCTACCCCTCCGTATGAGACCGATTACTTCACATCTCGTATATATGATATTTAAACGTATAACTATATACGTGCTTGTAATATGAGATTAAATGGCTGTTCAGAAGTTTTTAAACTACACCATAACCACACTACTCCTCCTGTTTTTTTTGTTTGTTTTTTTGAACAAATGACTCAAATTGTCACCATACTATCCATTTTTTCCCTTTTTTAAATACTTCATATTTTTCTCTTATTAGATTTTTGTCAAATGAAATATCTGTTGCACTTCATGACGTGAAAACAATAAAATATAAATTATTCAATAATCAAGGTATAATTTATTTACTAATCATCATCTATCTGTCATGCTTTAGGTGCCAACTGTGACTCAGTCTGAAGTAAATATGGAGTGGGATTATGTGAAAAAGCTTGTTCATAAGAACGAAACACTGATAGAAAATTGTAAAGTACAGACCATTGATGACCCACCATCTTGCAAGTAAGTTCCACAGCTCAAAATGCCATTGATGATTTAAATTACGACAATAATAGTAATTATCTAAGTTTCAATAATGGAAAATACTTCTTTGTTTTCTTTTTTTTATTAGTTATGAACAAAAACGCAGGTGTATAGTTAAGAGGTGTATAAAGTGGTGTTTTTAATTTTTAAAATATTCGTATAATGAGATTTATTTCATAGACATATTGGAGATATTTATTAGTCTTTATTTACTTTATTTATATACTTGAATTTGTATTTGAATATATTTCATATTCAAGTGATACATATCACTTGAATTTGTATTTAAATGGGATTGGGACTTATCTGTAAAAACTGCTTTCAGCATTTTTTACAGTGATGTGATGCAAATTCTTGACTTGGATGTATGCAAATATCCCTGTCTTAAAATTAAAGCGTAAGCGATAAGAAACATCCACAGTTTCTGTCTTGAACTGCCATTGATTCTCTGTAACATACTACCTTTTCTGTTTTTATCAACTTCGTATACTAGCTTAAGAATTTTAAATTCTCCACTTCAATTGACTCATACCAGCTTTCATTTTCATATTTTACAGACCTTATTTACCAGTTCCAGTAGTTGACGATAACGGACTTCCTAATTACTGTTATGCCATAAACTCATTGTGGGAGCAGCCCGAAGGATATCCTCGAATTTTACCAAAAACATTTAGTAAGTATTATTCAATGACCCTGGAGAGCGTGGAAACTGGTTCTTCTAAGGTTCTTCAATTGTTATTTATTTACAATTGCATTCAATTCCCTACTTAAATCAACTGTTTTATTATGCTATATCTCTCTATTTTTCATTTTTTCTTAGTGTACAGAATTCAATTAAATCTTCAGCCTTGGGAGTATTTCAATATAACAGATCCTTTTAAAGCGCAGATTGCTATTCATGACAGCTACACCTTAGTCAATCCATATCGAGAGGGATACTCACTGAAGGGTGGGAGAATGTACAACATCTACGTATCCATGGTAAGAGTTTAGGCCTAAATAAAAAAAAACAATGTTCATAAAATTATATTTCATATATTTTATAGATTATATTGTTCATGCATTATATATTTTTGTATTCTTCAAAAGAAGCAAAACAGCGCGATTATCTGGTTGACAGATGATATATAGTCGTCAATCCCTTAGTGGCTTCAACGTAATTTTAAACAGTGTTGAATCTGATTTCAAAAATGCAAGAAATTAAACACCTGTGACATATTGTAACCATAATTTTTGTCTCTTACAAGAAACATTCTTCATAACGAAGCTTTGCTGCTTTGATTCCTTAATACTTCTTTTTCTTTTTCTGTTTCCTTCAATTTCATTATTAGGCAAACCTCACATCTTTAACTTATTTCTTTCCAGATGTTTTGACAGTAATGATCGGGAATAAGTCCCTTGCTATTAGAAAATATTTCTCCACGCACTCGAAGCCTCCGTAAGGTAGTACAAAACTCTTGAGCAATCCCGATATCAAAGAGTATTCTGCTCCATCTGTATAGACTCAAGTCTCATTGCGTTGTCCTTTCGAAATACTTCTGTTCTACTCTTATTTACCGAAGTATTGAAATATTATATATCTCCAACCTATGGAATAGATGAAGGTCACAATATGAGATCAAATGATTGCTTTATTTTTACCTAAAGAGGAATTTTTAAGAACCAGTTCTTGAACATTTTACAACATCTAATCCAATCAATCATTGATATTGGAAGTAAGATTTCGTCATAGCTACTGAAACATTACAGAATAGTTAGCAGAAATTCGAGCTGCTATTTTAACATCTTCAGAACACGTTTGCTTTTTTTTTTATGATCTTCGTCATACGTTTTAAATTTTGATGTCCAGTTGCTCACCATACAAGACAGTTGATATCTGTTTTTAATCTTCAAATGTTACTAATGTAGCACTCAAATGATCCTTTCCTCTTCCTACCGTTATCCGGTTCTTAGTATTATTTTGCCTTATTTGTAGATCCTAATATTAGCTTTACTCATGAAAGAATATCTACGTAGGACACTATCGCAAAACTCCGCTCATGTTATGTTTCCCAAAGAAGGAAGCAGAATTCATTTTTCAGGGTATGGAATAGAGTGAAGAAGGGCAGCCATCTTTCTGCACTTTTTTTTCCGAAGACTATATAAACTCACCTAAAACGAGTTCGTTGTTTTGTTCAACTTCATAAAGGAGCTTAATCAATTGCTAATCAGTATTATGATAAAGTTATAATTTATTTCTTGATATTATTCTTATTCTTCTTATTATTATTATTAGGCACCTCCAGGGAGTTCCAGGACTCATCGAGGGAGGGCACCTGCTCTACAACTCTGTCTCCGTCACTCAATCCACCAATATGCGGATCCATTCCATAAAAAGACGTCTATCTTTCAAATAATCGCTTTATATACCCATTAGCACCGCGGGTTTTCCTTTTCCTGCTTTCTAAATAGATATAAGGTCGTTTTGTTTCGGCGAAAGGAGAGCACAGAATTCGGTCGTAGAGAAATTAGAAGATGGTGACTTCGCTATGAATAACGAAGCCTAAACTTCAATACGAATATGGTACCATCATCACTTGAAAGGTTGAGTTCGATGTGAAGCATAAAATATAAATATGAAATAGTTTTAGGGAGAAAAAAGACAAAATTATGTCCTTTAGTCAACGGGCATCCAGAAATGTTGAATGCCAATTTGTAAGCATGAAAGTTTTCAAAGGACGATTTTTGTCTTCATAATTAATCATATTTTTGTTTGAGTCTGCATCGATGCTTGTCAAACAATCAAGCGAATGATTGTTTAGAGAAACGTTTACCAATATCCAGTAATTCGATTCCGAGTAGAAGAATTAAGAAAGCAATTAAAGATCAGATATCGATTGCATATTCGATGCTAAACCTTTCTTAGCCGTCCGAAGTTGTTTTTGTACCGAGGCATGCCTTGCGCAAATGTAAAAAACTAATTTTCCTGAAAGTTTCACAAAATCTTCACAATGAAAGATAAGTCTTAATCTTAATCGTACTATGACATTATATTCGACAGTTGAAACACTATACACGGAGCTTGATTCAAAACATGAAAATTAGTACCTGATTTTCAGTTTTTCGAAAAAAAAGTGCCGTAATTTTAGAATGTATATTAAGTGTAGTGTAATTTACAAAATTTAAGAATTAATATATTTTGTTCGGTTCTTATTTCAAGCTGCTTCTCTCCTATTATTAGCGTCAAGATAAGTTACCTTACTTATCTTGATTCAAAAACTACTTTTATAGAACTAGTCTTTGAAACAGATGATAGATTTGTAATTAAACTACTGTATGCATTTATATATAATACACATAAGCCTCTTTAAATACATTGATCCTAATGAATTAAAATATTTACATTGTCAGATCCAAAAAGATCGCCTTCCACTGCCTTATGAATCGAACTGCACTGACTACCTTTACCAATGGAGATCTAATGGAGGAACCGGTCCGCTCAATCGTAAGGTAAGTTGCAGTTTCAATTAAACGAATTTTAATTTAACGGAACCCACATAAAATGCATCAGCTAATTCATTACATACATTTTCAAGACTTCTTATTTCGCTGATATTGGATCAGGAAATACAACAAAATCCCCTTGCTGTCAATTTCTGAATTAGAAGTGACGTATATGTTTTAAGGTGTTAATTTTCCTTTCAAGATATGAAGTACTGTGGCTTTGTATATATTTTAATATCTTTTTTTGGGCCAATTCGGCAGCCTAATATTCCAAAGTTTAATTCCTATGTTTCCATAATTATTTATTGTTTGCAAGATGGTTCTTCTTGTAGCACATAAATGATTTGGCTAAAATGTTTAATATATCGGTAACTCGCTCTTTGGCTTTAAAAATATCATTAATCATTCTAATACTTGTGATCAATTCATTCTTTTTTATTTTTCAGAACTGTTTCTTCAGTGTAGCTTTGCCTTCTAATTTCCTTAGGTAAAGTTTTCTAATGTTTACTTCCTTTAACAATTTTAAGCACACTCTCTATGAATTTCTTATTTGTGTTTGGCTTCGACCATATTTGAAGATACATTAGCACTAACTGCATAAAGATCCGTGTCTAAATCTAAATATGTACAAACTCTGATATCTATTAGGTTTATTGTTTAATTTGAATAATAGATTTAGGCCTCTTGCTTCTCGGGTAAGCACCTCCACACCTCATTCAGTACGGACGATGTCCTTCGTTTGGGAAAGAATCCAGTTACAAAGCTGTTAATGGCTGGAAGAACTTTTCTAAGGACTTTTCAATTGAACTCTATGTCAAAGTGAGTAGTCCTATCTCGATGTGAAGGGGGGGCAGATTGTTTTCATCGTAATCTTGGAAAGTAGAACAGAGACAATTAACAGGAGTAATACATAGCCTCGTGTCTTAATTCTTTCGGCAGTAACTTCAAACGATAGGAGCGACAATCAGTCAGGTGCTTACGCAATCAGTAAGATATTTAAGACCTTTTGCTCCCCAGATGTCTTTCTGTATTATTTTATGTCTATAAAATGAATTTGCTATTTTCAGATTATGGAACAGGGCAAGTTCACTTTTAGTTTGGTTCGGTTCCAATATGCTTCCATTTATGTGGTTATTTTATTTTATTTTTGTTTTTAATTATCGGAGCATAAAAACTGAACATTGTGATGTTTCTTCTTTACATTTTTATTCTTCTTTCTACTATTATTTCTGTCTAGTATTTTATAGGCATTTATTTTTCCGATCTTTAAATATCATCAATGCAGGTTCTGCTTTTGCTATTTCATATTTGTTTATTCTAATCTGTATTTGAGTATAATCATTTAATTCTTTGATGTTTTTATTATTCTGTTACGGCGAATATTTTTTATATTTGGTATTTTCCCTAAATCTTTATCTTTATATGTTATTTTCCAATTCCATGTTAAAATATGATATGTTGTTGCATTCTATTTTCGCAGCAGTGTTTGTTTTATCTTTGGTCCAGGGTTTGTTTTTAATTGATGAGTCCGTTTTTTTGTTTGTGGGAGACTTATATAAAGATGCTTTCGTATATAAAATTAATCGGACTTGCAAAGAATAATCGGTTCTATCAATTTTCCAATGAAAGAAAATTGCTTAAATATTTCGTTTTAAACATTCTCTTTTAATATTAAAAAACGTTTCAAATATTGAAACTTTTGATTCTTAGGCTTAGACAAGATATATCGAACAATGCTATATGGTGGGTTCAATTCATGCCTGCAATGCGACGGTCCTTTATCATGGTTTTTCAAATGAAGGTGAGTTAGCAATCGCATACGGCTGTGGCAATTTTTTCTCTTTCAAAACCCAAATTTAATCTGGCAAAATTGGCAAATTGGCTAGAAGAAGACAAGCACTTTGCCAGACATAACACACTACATTCAGCTTAGTTGCTTCGGTCTTAAATCCAAAACAAACAAACAAACAAACTGTTATGAGGTTGAATGATTAATTAGTATTACCAACCCAAATTTAAAACTTAACTACTGGACTTTTTACGTTTAAATAGATTTAGCAGCATTTTTGCAAAATATGTAAGCACTTTATTAAATTTGCTTTGTCAGTCCATGGATACGATTACAACTGCGCTCTTGCTAAAATTTGATTAAGATATGATATTCAGAATTTCTACGAAATTTTATCAAGTTATAATATAAAAAACAGTTTTGATTCAATATATAATATTGAATCATGTTTCGAGAAGACAGAAAAATTACACCAAATTATTTTTAAAATGAACAATGCCACTGTATAATAGTTCTAATGCGAAGCATCTTCATAAGTTTTTCTCTGCTTATTTCAATAATTGTTAAGTAATATACTGAATGAATTACACTGCTTGATAAAAAGAAATTGTATTAAGCACTTCGCATTTATTTATTACAAAATATATTAGAAAGTATTAAAAACTCCTATTATAAAACATAACATTAAATATCATTTATTTAAAGAAATAACATGGTTTAAACATTCATATAATCAAATAAT
Source organism: Typopeltis vanoorti (assembly GCF_054136105.1). NCBI lineage: Eukaryota > Metazoa > Arthropoda > Arachnida > Uropygi > Thelyphonidae > Typopeltis > Typopeltis vanoorti. The sequence continues at coordinate 67,549,549 of NC_143559.1, forward strand.
CAAACTCTGGTCGAAATAAATATTGAGAAATTCCCTCTTTTAAAATTAAACTTATATGTTGAATTTTTTCTTGACAATTATTCATAAGACTATTACACTTTTTTATATAATCTTTGTCAAGTAGCTTTATTTTATCCTCCTACATGTTTCGCCAATTTTTCTATTGCCATCCTCAGGGAATACAAACTAGTAAGCTAAAATGAGGGTTACAGACTAGGTTATAACTGATGGTTCTAATTCATACAAAAAATTGGTATCGTGCGGGACAATGTGCGTGTCTCGTTAACGTGATTTATTCGTTATGGTTCATGACGTAATTGTTATGAAAGTTCATTTCTCTGATGTTTAATGATCTGATAAAAGTTTTCCAAATTTCTGGTAAAATTAGACCTTGATTCTTGTTTAGGTTTTCAGTTTTACGGGCGATTGTAGCTGCTTCTTTAAAGGTTCTTGAATGGTAGTTATTTTCTATGTATGGCATATAGTCTTTTTGGGTAACCATGGTTACCCAAAAAGACTCTACAACAAGATTCTCTTTACTGATATACCACATCGACAACGTGATGACGTCCAATACATCAGTATAATTACGATTCCTTTTGTCAGCAACCTTTCCAAAAAATTAGCTAACCTTTTAAAACCACATAAGATCAGAGTGGCATTCAAACCAATCAACACTATTCGGAGATTTTTAAGATACCAAAAGATCCTCACCCATTCTACAAGTACTCTGGAGTATATAATATACCTTGCTCATGTAGTATTAGTTACGTAGGTCAGACCTCTAGAAGCTTTGAAACGAGAAAGAAAGAACACATAGTATATGTCAGAAATAACAGACAAGACATTTCAGGCCTTTCATGCCACTTTGCCTCTACTAACCATCACATTGAGTGGGATAAGAGCCTTATGCCATACATAGAAGATAACTACCATTCAAGAACCTTTAAAGAAGCAGCTACAGTCGCCCGTAAAACTGAAAACCTAAACAAGAATCAAGGTCTAATTTTACCAGAAATTTGGAAAACTTTTATCAGATCATTAAACATCAGAGAAATGAACTTTCATAACAATTACGTCATGAACCATAACGAATAAATCACGTTAACGAGACACGCACATTGTCCCGCACGATACCAATTTTTTGTATGAATTAGAACCATCAGTTATAACCTAGTCTGTAACCTTCATTTTAGCTTACTAGTTTGTATTCCCTGAGGATGCCAATAGAAAAATTGGCGAAACATGTAGGAGGATAAAATAAAGCTACTTGACAAAGATTATATAAAAAAAAGTGTAATAGTCTTATAAACTTATATGTATTCTTTTATTCACACATGATGTAGATATTGGTTTAAAAGACAAAAGCTATGTTTACTCGACAGTACATCTGTATGTTCTCAATTGAATGGATGAAAACTTTAGGCACTTCAGGATATGTATCATCATGGGAACGCTTTCAGCGTCATATCTTGTCATAAAATTAATGAAAGACCACACCACCAAAATCAGCTATAGCAAACATTAACTTCTAATGAAAATGGGAGGGGTCATCTTAGCAAAAAAAAAACTCAGAATGCTAACACAAGCAGAAAATACAGCATGCTGTATGCTACGAAAATGAATACAGTTTGATGTGAAAACGATCAAGTAGGAGTTTCGTTTATGCATCCCTCCTCTTCTATAGTGTTCGACTGTTCAACTGTTTAGGGAATCCCTAAAGAGCTGCCCAGTCGAACACTATAGAAGTGGAAATTTACACGACAGAACATCAGCCATAGCTAGGGTTCATATATTTTTGAAAAAATAAAAAATAAAAATATGGGACACTTTCGGTTTGAATAAACCAACAAAATTTTATTGCTTTTCTTACTTACGAACATCAGTAAAGGGAAACGAATTTAATTAATTATAGCAATCTTCAAATTGAACTTTAAAGAATACTAAATCATTAATCTTTGCCTGTAATAATAATATTATTATTATTACTACTGGCGACTCCAAGGAGTCCTTAGACTCATCGAGGGAAGTCCTAAACATCATGTCCACACAACTATTCGACATTTTCACAGTATCTCTCATACCTTGCTTTAAACTCATTCACTCTCATAGCACCACAGATTCTGGCAGTTTATTCCACTCATTTACTACTCTAAAAGTAAAGAACCCAGCTCTAACACCCTTGCTAACCGCACTCTTTCTCAGCTTCCATAGATGTCCGCTAGTCCTCCCACCACCAGTCCTGATATCAAAAATATCCTCTGAATTAATCCTATAGAAACCCTTCAGCAATTTGAACGTCTCAATCATATCTCCTCTTTTCCGCCTATCAACCAATTTCTGCAACCCACAAATCTTCAACCTGTTCTCATAAGGTTCATTCCATAGAACCTGCTATCATCTTGGTCACTCGCCTCTGGATTCTCTCAACCTCCTCCCCATTAAGAAGAAACCTAGGAGACCAAATCTGGGCATAGTAGTCGGGATGAGGGCTTACCAAGGCTCGGTACAGAGGAACAATAACTTGTTTATCTCTGCTCGTTAAAGTATTCTTCAGCAACCAAGTGATTTGATGAGCTGATTTAGCCACTTTTGCAATGTACCCCCTAAACTTCATCTCCCTATCCACCAATGTGGTATACTGTTGCTAATCTTTTCACCCCAAAATGCATAACGTTACATTCTGTCACATTAAATTGACATCCATTCTCCTTAGCCCAGACCTCCAATCTATCCAAATCATATACGTTTCAGATGACTGTATTTTCTCAAGTAAAGAATGATTATGTTTTATCAAGTTATGAAATTCCACACAGTCCTTATTGAAAAACACTTTAACAATTTCACAGTTTCTACAGAAAACTTATTCTTTTCGTTTGTCCATAAGGAGTTCATCTGGGAAAACAGTCTTTCAATACTAGCATTTGTGCCAGGAATGCAGTAGAAGAACTCAACAATCTGCACACTTTTCCAACTGAGACTGGTTTTTGGATTCTTCAATAAAATCCAAGACAAACTTTCAAAAGTAAGAGTGTCAGAAGACCATTCTTGGATGTATTCTATACAGGTGATATAAAATTCATTTTTATAATTACCATAAATCTTCTCAATGATGAGTCCATCTGCAATTAATACCTTCAGTAAGGATTGTTCTTTCCTTGCTTCAAAATCATTATCTCGTCTCTGCTGAAGTTTCTCCAAGAGGCTTTCAGTAATGGATTTTGCTTCACCAAGAGTGACTTTCTCACCTTCAATTGCACAAATTGTGCATGAAACATTTCAGATCGGCATTCTAGAAATCTGGCTATTAACTCTGAAACTGGATTACGAAAGAAATTTTTTAGAAGCAATGGTGGTTTATCAAGTGAAATAACATATGATTTGAGAACTTCGTACATATCATTCATCCTTTTGAGAGCAGGGTACAAAGAAAACCATCGCGTTTTTGAGTGCCCTAACACTGTCTTGTACTCAATATTTAAAAAGTCACAAAAACCTTTGAGTGTATGCACTCTAACAGTATACATATAAAAATGCTGATATAATTTTTCAATGACAGTTTGAACGTCCATGGGCAATGTATAAGCTGCACATTGTATAGCATTATTTATGATATGGGATGAACAACCAACTCCTATCAATGTACGATTCAATTTTGATTTCAATTTATGAAAAACATTGTTCTTTCCTCTTCTGGAACTTCCACCAAAATTTGTATTAGTATTATCTGCTGACAAGGCAAGAACGTTCTTTTCAATATTCCACTTTGTTACTAGTTGCCATACATATTCTGTAAGTTCGTCTGCAGTTTCACACGGTAAATCTAAAAACTCTAGAACCATAGTTTTGATGTCCTCTTCTGGTATGAAGTATCGAACTAGAACTGGAACTATTTACAAAGTACCGTGGTTAGAACCGTCTATCATTATTAACATATGATTAGCTTTCTCAAGTTCGTTTCTGAACCCAGCCATTGCATAAGATGCTAATGCACTCACAATTATAGCTTGAGTCTTCTTTTGACCGCAAGTGAACTTTTTGTCATATAGTTTCCGGATTATTTTCGACATGCAGTCCATCGAACTGAAACTCTGGTTGTGCATGCAACATGACATGCAAATGTAGCTTCATCAGCTGCAAGATTTCTTTCCATTTCACCCATTGTTTTTTTAGAAAAATAATCTGACACTTTACTACTTACACTTGCATTTTCTGTTAATTTGTGTCTCTTCGTAGCGATGTGCTGCGTGATGTCTGACCGATCGCCGTGTTGTATGCTGAATATTGCATTACATTGTGTACATTTCACTTTCTCGTCGACTTTGCCATCACAATTACGTGGAATAATAAAAGGGTATTCAGTCCTTAGCATTTCTATGAGAACACACTTTCTCTTCGGCATTTTAAAGGCATATAAAATAATAAAACTAATTACGTTTCATAACAGATCTGTGTCATATCAAATAAGCCGTACTTAGTTATTACAACATCCGCTAGTTGCACTATTCTCGCAACATGTCAGTATTGTCAATTGATAAGACAATTTTATGATCAATAACTAATATCGATTTCTTGGCAATTACATGGTTTATGTTTAAGAATGGGAATGTTAAACACAAATCCACAAATTACGGGACAATTCTGCGCCCCGAAGAGTTTTATCGGGACGCCAGGACACAAACCCGTAATAAGGGACAATCCCGTAAAATACGGGACGTATACGAACCCTAGCCATAGCAATCGCAGAGCAGGATGGTGAAGTACCATCCTAACTGTGAAGTAATGGAGTTTGCTGCTGTTTCTCCTGGCGTAGAAGGGAAATTTCCCGGTAGTGCCTGGAAGGATAAACCTCAACAGATTATTCAATATTTCTGGATAAAACAATATTTTCCGCATTGTGACAGTTTTAAGGATCACAGAAAAACTTTACTACCCTGCAGATACATCCAAGCTTAACTCAATAAAACATCACAGAAACAAAATGGAGCATCAGGTGCCCCCCCCCCCCCAAGACTAATGCGTACACCACTAGTGCTTGAACTTTTGTGTAATGGTGAAGGAAGAATGATTCCAAATATTTGACTGAGATTATAATTATCATAATAAATGGAGAATATACCTGTTGAAGCAAAAGTTCAAGTTGCCCTAATGCTGTATTTCAATACAGCATATGTAACAAATCTGAATGAATTGCAATGTTACGTTTTAGTTCATTTGCTAATTTTCGTGATATTTGAAAACATAGCAAATTCGAAGACGTTGACATAATGTTTTGAATTGATTCGTAAATATATATTCGTACTGAGATTCGTAGATTTCATATAATTTAATATTATATTATATTAATAACTTAATATAATTTAATTTAATAAATTCAATATTGGAAGGTAGAAATGAACATGCGTGATTAAATATTTTAAATCCTGAATTTTTCTAAAGAAGTACGGTAAAAGGATTTTTTTTTCATCTGCTTAAGTTTAAATCATAAATTTACTGCAGTATGTTGTTATAAATATTTACATAAAAAACAAATGAAAGACCAAAATGAAATGATCTTAGTATATTAATTTATTATAAGACTAACTTATTAAAAACGTGATTTTTTATGTATTTGTTTAACTGCTATTTGAGACCAAGTAAAACAGAAGACAGAAATCATATTAAACATTCCATTCTCATTCCGAGAATGTATCATGGTGTTATGCATTCCAATATCTTGTATTAATGGGATAAATGTGTTATAAGCATCTACGTTTCATAAATCATGACTGTGATTAATTACACGAGAGATTTATGTAATTAACATTCGCGATCCATTTTGTGTTTCTCTGATCTTGAATCCACTTATCCCTATTTCTTTCGTTTCAGATGTGCATCGAGTACTGCAAACTTCACGCTCTCAGAGGATGTGTAGATGAAAGTGTCGCCTATCCTCACGAGAGAACTCTCTGCAACAGTCGTAAGCTCTGTTTTACCTTGCTTCTTAAGTAAAATTCTTTAAGTAAAATTCTCTTAAAAATCAACCTCTATTATTTTTCTGTCTTCGATGACCGATTTTCTGTCTGACTTCCGTTAACTCGCTGGATGTCCGTATCCTAAGTAATAAAATAGTAAAGAACATTATTGAAATCTGTTATGGAACGGGAAAACAAAATCAACGGTTAACTCATCTATGGGTATTATAAATATTAGCTTTAGGAATGAAACATGCAGTATTTAGTAATACAATTACTCTTTAGGATGTGCATTCAAATAAAAATACTTGCGAGAACCCTTCTCTCTATTAAATCATCCTTTTCTTACGCATAGTAAACAAGACGTCATTTTCATGACCCATCCAATTAACAATCAAAACATGAACATGTCACAACTTGTGCTTTCCAAGCAATAATCACAAAGACATCAGTTGCATATTGACAAAGAAAACAGATAATGACTTCTTTCTTCCGTCTAGACTCTGTTATTATATATCTAAGCTTAACATGTATTTTCGAAATTTACTCGGAAGTGTGTTTATTACAGAATTTCAGAGGATAACCCAAGATATCGAAGATATGTGCAGCAAGAGATGTGGACTGGCTTGCGAGTAAGAGTTCTATTCTTCTTCTTATGATCAACTTATAGGTTATTTAAAGACTGATTTAGTTTCAATTTTTTTAGAAATACAGATTACATTCATAAGGGAAAATACAACCATACGTTTATTAATAACTTACTGTACAGATATATTATATATGCGAATGTAGCTTTAAAAATGAGTATCTGAAGCGCAGGCTGTGTAGAATGAATGGTTGTGAGGAGTGTTTAGGGGTAATACTAGATTTATATGAGAAAGGGTGCAGCTTGTATTGAATGCCTTTTGTATTAGCACTCTGATGAAATTATTTATTGACATAAGACCTAATTCGAAGAGTCAGGTAAACTAGATCACGACTTGAGAAATTGTAAGAATCTATGCCTAAGAGAAGACTAAGATTTGCAACTCAGTTAATAATATGAATGTGCTTAACCATGGAGGTGATTATGATCAAAGGATAATTGTATGTTTACCGGTGAGGACTTATTTAGAATGTAAAATGATGTTTGAACACGTGAAGAATTAGATACCCACAAAGAGATCTTTAAGTTGTCCAACTGGGTCATGCAGCTTACAGAGATGACTATACAAAAAATTCCTTCGAATATTGGATTTACTCAAACATATTGAATCAATTCAGTATATTTATGGAATCAATTTATTTTTGAGAACATATTTAAATCAAACAACTAATTTCGCTGGCGTTTATACACATACTAGTCACCGAATTAGAAACCTTTATGCAGATGGCACGTAAACGTCACCATCTATGTAAGCCTAAAGAATCATTTGCTGGTGAAGAAGAAACGCATCAACAAATTAGCCTGATGGAGTTAAACGAGGAATTATGATGAGGGACTTTAGTTATCCGAACAATAATTGCGTAGCTAGTCGGTGAACTTTCATGAGAAGAATGAAGCGGAATTTATTGACAACTTCCACAAGTAGCATGTCGCAGATGGAACTCGAGATCAAAGAATGATTAAGTGAAAAAAGGTTTCAATTATAAAGGTGAGTATTCTGCTTCCAGCTGGTGACGGTGATCATGCTCTACTGAGGTACCGAAGTATACGGATGTTCTATTTAGAAACGTTTACATGTTGAATTACTGAAGAGGAAATTATGACAACCATGACGAGAATTCTAGGCTTGCTATAATCCAAAGAATTCTATCGTTATGCTGCAAGTAAAAGAAAAAGAATGACGCTGCGACGAGTTCCAAACTCCTTGAAGGTCTATGCTAATAATATTTTTATTTATTTATTTTTTAAACTTTAAACTTTATTATCATTCGCACATGATATTTACAATGTATACTTGCACGCTAATCTGTACAGATATTTACACTTTCAGATAACATTTTTTTTAAATAATCATATTTTTTTGCGTAAAGTACATTCTGTATATATCCATATACATTTTCATTATGTATATATGCATTACATATTAAGTTTTTTAATACTTTATTATTTCTCAGATAAAGTAATAATAATAATAATAAATTTTTATAATAAATAATGTTTTTATTCATTGCTAAAATCTTTACACATATGTATACAATAGTTACTCAGTGGATGTGGCGTTTGCCAACCACGGCGCTTGACCGCACGAAGGAAGACTTGGTTTCGAGTCTAGTCGGCGACTAGAGGAAATTTTTCTAAGCCTTTTTTCGACCGGTTCCCGAGTTAGTCGATCTCTGGCACGGGCAAGCAGGTTTTTCCTCCCGGAAACTCGGGTTTTTCGTCCTGTAAACTCAAGGAAATCGACCGTAGAACCCACATTATTTCAGACATTAAATATATTGTGTTAGGGTTAGGGACCACGAGATGGCGGCACATTTGAGCCGTCTCTCTTCACTGAGTACCGCTTAATTAGTGATAACCTTGGGCCATCTATCTCTGATTGGTACCAGTGGAGATTGAACTGCCCATTCAGTCTCCAAAAGTTAGATAGGGCTAAATGGCCTCGCCTACTCCCCGTATACGGGAATAAAAATGCGTTAGCTGATTTTTTTTTTTAGTTATCTTGAGTATAATTTTACAAACTTTTTCTACATTGGATTTCCGTTAATAATTTTAATAATAATTTTTGTCTCTGTATTATGCATTTGCAACACATGTTCTAATATTAACAGTGATGGTTATACAGGATTTTTTTTAGTGAATAATAATAATAATAATAATAATAATAATAATAATAATAATAATAATAATAATAATAATAATTTGGGAGGCATTTCTGATTTCTTCTTCGAAACTTTGCAGGCTTATCTGAGAAAGATAACAGATGGCGGTGGTTTCGTGGTTATGTTTCTATACTGGTCTCAAGTCGGGTGTTGATTTTACTGTTTGTTAGTACTTACTTGTAAGGTTTCAACTGCTATTACACAGTTTAATTTTTTTTTTTTTTGCAAGTCTGGTTGAATTTGGATTAGGGTTGGTGTATTCGTTTGTATCCTTGTAGTGGTGATTTTTGAGAGGGGTTTATCATAGGTTTTTTTTTGTGTGTGTGTGTGTGTGTGAGGGAGAGAGAAACAGGAATTTTTCTGATTTTCATTCTCGCTATAATATTTATATAGCGCCCGTTTCGGCTCTCTGCATGTCCCAAGGTTTCTGTCGTCGAACGGGAGATTGTTTATCATGTCAAGTACGTAGAAGTTTTGGGTGGCTTTGCCGTAGTGACTGTGGTCTTGTTATCTGATATGTTGTTCTGGTTACTCTATAGGTTGGGCTGTAGTAATGTTTTAGCATGACTGTGTAGTGGCATAAGAGTTTCACCTTAAATATTTTGTGTTCTGTCCGTGCTGCCTGCATACGTGTGGGTTGTTCCCAGCAATCAGTTTTACCATTTTATCTTGCAACCATTGTAAGCTGTTAAGTCTGTAGTCTGCGCAGAATGCGTGTGATGTGATTGCATATCTTAAAATGTTTTCACATAATGCTTTATAGATTAGTATTTTTATGTGGGTTGGGGCAATGTTTTTTAATCGGTAAGCTTGGTGTGTAGATGTGTGAAGTCCGAGATAGCATGTTGTTTTCACCTGTGTGAAGGTTGTGGTTTTGGGTTCAGCGCTTTTTGTATAGGAGGATGAATGTCGGATAGTGAGATATTTAGTTTCTATGGTCAGGGTTTGGGGGTTTTTGAATATCATTAGCTCTGTTTTCATTGGGTTTATATATATGCGTTTTCGGTTAACCAGTTAGTGATTTGACTGATGTCGTGTTACATATTGGTGAAAGTGATATTTGCGTTGTTGTGAATGGATACTATGGCCGTGTCGTCTACGTACTGGAAGATTTTACTTTTTAAGGGAAGATGGCTTATGTCGTGCGTGTAAAATAGAATGGAAGATAGGAGAGCTCCTTGTGGTACTCTGCAGGTTACCGGTACCTCTTTGCTGTACGCTGATCCTATACGTATGATGTGCTTCCTGTTTTTCAAGTATGCTTTAAACCAGTGGAGTAGACGACCTCCGATTACGATATGCGTTAGTTTCGTTAACAAGGTTTTGTGTGTTAGTGTGTCAAACGCTTTTGTTAGGTCAATGAATACGACTAATGTTATTCTGTTTTTATTCAATGCAGCGTTTATTAGGGTTCTGTGAAATCTTCCAGGAGTGTTGCTGCTCCTTTATTTTTTTGAAAGCCATTGTGGTTTCTGTATGATTTGAAATCTTTCAACGTATGTGGAGAATTTCAAATGCATTCCATGATTTGGTTGATTATATATATATATATATATATATATATAAGACATATATATTAATACATATTAACTATAATATATTAATATATATTATAATATTTTAATTATTATTAAAATTTTTAAAATTAAATTAAAATTAAAATATATATTAAAATAATAAAAAAATATTATTAAAATATTATAATATTATAATATATAATAAAAAAAAAAAAAATAATAATAATAATTTGGGTTGCTTTGCCATGTTGTTTTTGAGAGTCCAGAACATGTAAAGTGAAAATTCCTAAGGCATATCCTGCAGGTTATATGACTTCCTTCAGACGATAATTCCTTCAGGCACTTGTTGCACTTCATGACTCACCTTTCTTCCCTTGGAGAACTGTAAAGATGGCGACGTCCTTTGTTCTATGCTCGTTAGTGACCACGGTGAACTCTGCTCAATTTTCAGCACACTCAAAATTTGGTTCCACGTGACCGATTTCGATGAATTATATATCACTGTCTTCAGTGTGACAAGTAGAGTTACTTTGTGACACTTTTAAATAATAACAGGAGTTTGAACCTCATTAAAGTATAAAAAAACTGGACCAGCGATACAACCATGCAACCTTTCGTATGCCAATATGTCAACACAGCGCCCTTTCCTGTCCCTCACCCTCTTAAGTAAAATAATAATAATAATAATGCTAATAATACTAATAAATTGTCTTTAGAGTAGTACATGAACTATGTCATAATGCACTTCAAATTAAAAAAAAAACTTCTGCAGCCTTTCGTTATTAAATTCACTATTTATTTATTAAGATGAATTTCTTAATGACTACAGGCACTTCAAGGAGTGAACTCACAGTGAAAGTTTAACTTTTCTAATACATTTTTATTTATTTATTTCGTATCCAAACACAAGTAGTACAGTAGTAAGTAAGTGGTACGACATGATCCAAAACAAATTAGGATACATTACAATCAGATCAGCTTAGATTTGGTAGGTGAATTATACAATGAATAATAATTAAATATGATTTTCATATTTAATTATTAGGAAACTATATAAAGGAAACTATACATAACTTATATACAATAAACATGGTCAGATGTTCCTCCAGTATCTTGCACAATCAACTGCTCTTTCTGTGCAGGATATAAGGTCCTCTTTTGCACAAGGCGATGGAAGAAAGGGACAAGAAAGAAGGTGTTCCATGGACTGGGTTCTTTAATCAGATGAGAATACAGATCTTCGAATTGAAGGGGATGCAATACCAGCCAAAATATACAGGTCTTTTAGTGGTGTTGGTTTCAGTCATCCTGTAATTAAGCGGCAGCTTTCATTCAATGCTGGATCAAGTTTTTCAGCATGGCAGGATCTGGACCATACTGGGCAGGCATATTCAGCAGAAGAATATCAAAGGGCCAAAGCAGAAGATCTCAGTGTGCTAGGGTCTGCATCCCATTTGCAGGAGGTAAGTTTTCTTAGTATGTTGTTTCTTGCATTCATTTTTGTCTTTTTTTTTCTATGTGGGTTTTAGATGAGAGGGTGCGATCGAGAGTCACAGCGTGGTAGATTGGGTTCCAGGAATGTTCTTTATTAGATTCCCAAGAAATCTGTAGCTTCCTGTTGGCTTCCTTATTGTTAAGGTGGAAAAGGCCAGTCTGGGTTTTCAAAGGGTTTGGTTTTAGTTGATTGCTTGTACAATATGTGGTTAGACTATTTAAGGTAAGTGATAAAGTAGTTTCAATGGACTTGAAATTTTTTGCCTGAGTAGTTATGATAAGGTCATCAGTATAGATAAAATTTCTAGTTCCTGGAAAGATGGTGAGATCATTGACGTAGATGTTGAAAAGTAATGGTGATAACACACTTCCCTGGGGAGGCCATTTTTTTGGTGGTGCCAGCGGCTCTTCCTACCCCCCCAAGATCCACGTAAAAGCGTCTGTTTTCTAAGAGGGATTGGATCAGGAGGACAAGGCGATAGTCTCTAGTTATTCTGTATATTTTATTTCTGAGTGTGAGATGGTTTACGATATCATATGCTGCAGTTAGGCCTACAAAGACTACTCCTGTGGCTAGTTTTTGCTCATAACCATTTTCTTTATATTGAGTGAGGTTGAGAATTTGTGATGTGCAGGATTTGCCTGGTCTAACGCCAGCCTGCACATCAATAAGATGGGGTTAGATTCGGGGTTGTGGCCAATTCAAAATTAATCGTTCATAGAGTTTAAAGAGGTTGCTGAGTAGTGATATAGGTCTGTAATTTTTTGCTTCGGTTGGAGTTTTCCCTGGTTTCAGAAAGGCCACCAATTTGACATGCCTACAGATAGTTGGTATCCTTAGGGTTCTGAGGCAGGTGTTGTATAGGTTTAATAACCACTCTTTAGTCTTGTTTCCAAAATGTTTAATTTGTTCATTACAGACATCATCAAGGCCTGCAGATTTCCGAGGTTTTAATAGGTTTATGCTAGTGTTGAGTTCAGTGATGGTGAAATCTGTGTTAATCATATTTTGTTCCTCACTTGGGGTTCTAAGTATATATAGTTCCATTATTTCAATCAAGGGCTTCTATTTCTTTTTTTTTCCATGGGGAACGCCTTTCCTCTGCCATCTTGGAGCATACGTTTTCTCCTGCTTGGATAGTCTCTCTGAGAAGGTTTGGTATTGTAAAGTTGTAAGTAATCAGCATACTGGGCTTGTATGCCACTGGAAAGGCCTGGAATTTAATTAGTGCGGCATCCTCGGGGGTGGGGGATGTGTATGGTGGAGATTTTCTTCAGTATTTTTATGAATTCTGGATACTATTGAGGGTTTGGAGGGATTTCTTCTATGGAGCGGTCAATATCTTTCATGAAACTCTTCCAATTAGCTTTTTGGAAATTAAATCGTCGTAAGGGACGGTGTTAGGCATAATTGCTGGATTGAATTGAAGCATTATAGGTCTATGTTGAGTATGTGGAATCGGATTTAAAACCTTTTGAAACACAGATGTTGGATATTTTTGAGCTAACAAATATGTGGTCACGGTTATAGCCTCGCTTCCATCTGCCACTGTTGAAAGATGCAGGGAGTTTTTGGATTATGTATCAGGTTTAGAGAAAGGTTTCAGCCCATTTTTCAACAAGTTCGCCATCTTCGTTGGACTTTGTGTAACCCCAGTTAACACTATGGCTGTTAAAGTCACCTAATACAATATTAGTAATGTATGATTATTATTGAGGAGGATGTCAGGGAAGGAGAAAGCTTCTTCTGGTGGTTTACAGACTAAGGTGGTTGAGATATTTTTAAATGTGATCGTAATAATCTCAATGTTTCTGTAGTTCGTTCAGTCAATGGACGATGGGATCAAGTTCTCTTTTGTAAATATTGCACTGCCATATTTATCGTTGGGTATTTCTTTGATGAGTTTCATGCCATGGATGCAAGGTCTTGCAGCACCTTCTCCTCTGTGAGTTTCTTGCAGGCAGAGCACATTGCAGTCATTATCTCTGCAAATATTTGCAATGAGATCTTGCTTGACACTGGAGATTCCATCAGTATTAAATGATATTATTTTTAGGCTTGGCCCCAGGTAGGATCCTTTAGGGCAGAAATTTGGGAGCATTTTAGTTCGATCACTTGCGTTTGGTTGATAGCAGCTTTAGCTTCCCCTAGTTCCAGGGTTCTAATTCTAATTCTCGTTCCGGGGTGCAGGAACGAGAACTTAGCTTCTGCGCACCCTATACAAAACACACTTCCTGTGCGGAAACAGTAACTATTTTCAGCCACCGTGGCCTGCATATACTCATAATTAACAAATATTTAGAAGTTAAGGAAAATATATGCAACATAGTGTTGCAGGCGCTTTCACGATACTCAGATATATTACTTAACGACTGTAAATTGATAAACAAACGCAAAAACGTTTAGCGCGAGATTACAGTCACGGGATGCATTTAATATCCAGATTGATCGGATCAGTATTTCAACTGATATGAAAGCGGCAGGATTTTCCTCCCGGAAACTCAAGTGTTTCATCTCACGAAATATATAAACCGATCTGAGTGACATGCGAAATTTACAGACATCAGACCAGCCTTATTGTGTTAAATCCTAAAACGAAGAGAATGAAATTTGTCGCCAATAGTAATTTCACTGCATGCATCACTCGCATCGCATAGTAAGAATATTCGCGTCGCTAGGATGGTGGAAATTGTCGTTTGGTCTTCATAAAGTAGTACTTTTTTTATTATAAGATGATGTAATAAAAAAAAATATTCAACAGTTTCTGTAATTTTACAAGAATTAGTTCATCTATTCTCGTGTGGTTCATACACACTGACAAACGCGCTGAACTAACAGTCGCTGTTCGCTTGACACTTCCCAAAATGCAAAAGTAAATCCATCCAACAGAATTTATAATTAGCAAAAATGCGAAACTAACTGAATTTAAAATCATCATATTTAATCATTTTTAGGTGCGTTTCGCAAAATATGTAATCATCGTGTAAATCATTTCAGAAGACGTGGCAGATTTTACTCGTATTTGGATATAATCTTATCTCAATCAGATCAAACGGAATTATTGCAATACACACATCAAACTAGATGGATTTTGAGATTTAAGGTGCATATAAGATGATGTCATTGTCCTCTGTGCGTTATTTGCTACTTCAAATGACAATGCCGTAACAAATAAGATGATAAGTTCTGGGTGTTACTTCAATTGAAGACATCGATTATATTTTATAAAGCAGTCGAAGTCTTCGAATTGACATCGAATAACTTTGAATGCCATTTGAAGTAACCTTTGAAAATATTTCTCTGCCGCTGACGATTAGATATTAAAATAGGATTAACTCAGTAGCGTTAAATAAACTACGGACTTTTTCACTCTGCAAATCAATGATTTCTTTGAGACTTAACTGAATTATTTTTTTTAAAATTTAAATTACCTAAAATATTTTATTTTGCAGTGAGAAGGTATACACGATTCGAGTGGAAGAAAAAAATACGTATGAGGGCCTGGTATGTATATCATATACATTGTCATATTATCCTTTTGATACGCAAATACGTAATTGAACTCATCGTTTATTGAAGTTTCATGAATTTTAAATGACGGAGTTATTTCTCTTTATTGTGTGAACTTTTATTTTAGCATCTTGCTATGGCTAGAAGGTCAGTGTATTATTGTGTGTTAAATGCGTGTGTTCTTCCAGCTAGTCTGCTGTTTCGTGTAATGAAAAAAACCTGATGAAAAGAAAGAAAAATCTCCTTCACATCTCCTTACGAGTCTGTCTAATTTACCTTCAATAGAAAACTTCTTGTAAAGGTTCTTCTCTTCCTAGACGTGTTTAACTCACGTCTTTCTAGCTAAAGGATTTTAAATAAACGAGAGCATCGGATGTTTATTCATAAAGGATATCGCCAGATGTTGCGTATGTTTGGCATAAATCATGTTAATATATTGAAGCATAATAATCAGAATGGATTCTTATTTATTTCTGCATTGTTTTGTCTTCGTTAGTTTTCATCGCCATCCTAGGATATTTTAACTGAATTACACTAATAACAATATTAGTTTGGAACTTCGAAAAAAAAATGCATTTTATGTCTTATGTTTTGTAACTGTTTTTCTTCTTCAATGTCAGTTAATAATCGCTACACTGAATAATTCAAAGGACGTCAGAAAGTAACGTCCGGATGAATCAGAAGAAGCCATTTCATAATACTTTCATAATTTCACAATATTACTAGTTGCGTTTTGTAACCATAATAGCAGATCCATTTCGTATTTGTATTCCTAAACTCTCTTCAGGTTCAAATAGGACGATTGGTTTAGCATTTAGCATTTATGACAGGATGGAATAACACCAGCTAGAAAAATTTCGAGAAACGAACGTTATGCAGCAAAATATTATTCTAATAATGCACTCTTCGAGCAGACATTTGTCAAAAATTCTAATAACAGTCCTTAATTTCTATGCGTTTATTTGTATGTCTGTTTTAAAATATATGTAGTTATATTCAAATATATTGAATGAAAGTTGCTATGTTCAGTAATTAACTCGATAAGGATTTTGTTTATTAACTGAATTTTAATTCATTTGGGTTTATTAATGAAACTGTGTAAATCGCTTAAAGTTAGTCGTAAGATTTTTCAAAGTTCAATACGTTCTACAAAACACCTAATCTCGGTTTTTCACTTCAGGATGCTGTAGACTCTATATTCTCGTATAATGCTGTGAGGACAACACTTTCATAATTTCGTATAGAAATTTACACTATGTTACGCGAGTATCAATACATCCGAGTGTTTCAGAAATCCTAACAGACCTTTCATACCTGCCACAGATGTTATTCGCCTGTGTATATACGCATTTTACACGAAATTTAGATTAACCAATACAGATATTTTGTTGATTCCTGAACTCTGAAGATATATGGCCAGGCAAACTGATCAGAGAAGACACGCACTTAATAGATTCGTTTTTCATTTTTACTTTAATCTGAGATTTTAGCTACTGTAGTCTTTACTACAGGAGCTAATATCTCAGGTAGGGATCACTACGCTGGCCAGTCTATCTTTTTCATTTCATTTTTAAAGTTGTTATCGCACATCTTATGATAGGTACATGATCATGATAATACTCGATAATGAGCCGATTCTATAGAAGCGCAATGCCGTAAGCAACAAATAGCTGTTCCGAATGTAAACTTAACCTTTTGTTATGTGTCCTTCAGAACAAACCAAGAAATCAGGAGTGCAAGTCCAGGTGTAACAATCTGATGTCCAAGTAAGGCGAAACCAGCTCCAGTTAAACACTGTTTGGAGGTGAAGTTCGAATACGTGCAGTTTCCCTTCCATAGAAACCGATCCAGGAAGTTCAACAGGTAATATTATGACTCGTCTCTCCAGCTATGCAAACCCTGAACACTTGTTTGAGAGAATGCATCAGTGCATCAAGGAAAGAACGTATATTTTCATCACAAGGCCACATCATCAAGGTATCCATAGATGTATAGACTTGTGTCATAATGCTGCAAGATGAACGCCATAGCTCAGTTTTTCATGAAAGAACTGCTGCACACAATCGAAATTTAATCTCCAAATGATATTTGGAGGTGACGGTTTGGACCTGACTATTTCTTCGACTCGAAGCACAATGCGGAATTGGACTGATGGTTAATAGGATGGCTTATGATCACACCTTTCTGAGAGTTGGTTAACCCTAAGACATGCGCCATTATAGTTGTTGTTTGTTTGTTTGTTTGTTTGTTTTTGCAGAAAAAAAGGTAGTGATTTAGCTTCTATTTTCCCATCTTACTGTCTGATAGTGTTTTCATCTGTCTGTCAAATAGGCATGCATTATTCGAGAAAATTGTGTTATCTGTACAATTTATGCAATGGTATTTTGTTTATTCGTTATCCTTTTCCTTCTTATTTTATCATTCATATATTGTAAACAATTTCATGTTAATATAATGAGAGTAAAGTGCGTTTAATTTTATTTTTAGTGTCCTGTGGAGGAGCTCAATTGCAAGTAAGTATTGTTTATCCATTGAAATGTATTACTATTATTATTATTATTAGTAGTAGTTATTCATTATAGTGTTGTAGGATTAGTTACTCAATGAAGAGACCAGGATGTATTCATCCACAAAAGCAAACAGACCAACTATTCTCTTTATCATGACCAATACGCGCAGAAAGGTCATGATGTACTGTGTGGCTTCATTCTTCTCGTATGTCCCCTCGCAGTCATTAGAAGAATGATGAAATCTTTATAATTGAGTATTCAATTGTCCGGAAAGACAATTCTGGATCAGATGTAGACAATGCAGACTCAAGCTCTATTTTTACAACCTTATTCAATGCTTCAGGTCAACAAGCTCAATTAGAACAGACTACAGACTTAGCTAAAGGTGCTTCTCTAAGATTAAGACGGGCGGTTATAAATTTGTAAAACCTAGAATAATTGATCCAAGGAGCATACAGCTGCACATGCACAGGTAATTCAACAGAAGAAATTTACCTTCGAAAGAGGCATACAAAAAAATCAACTTCTCAACTTGCTATCCTAAGGTCCTGTAACTTGCTGCATCATGCAATTAACATGAAAATAACTGAAAAAACAAGCGGCCGGAGTTGGAAGAACGTATATGTAAATTATTTCACTCCTTCCGGAATTAGTTTCATTGTTCTGAGAACAACTTCATATCGGACGTTCAGTGTTATTCATAGCTTACAGTAACATCACTGAAGGAAACTACACAGATCTCCAAAATTGCCACTTACTTCAAATCACCTCCGAAATTATCTTGCCATTCTGTTAACTAAGGAATTTAAGAGCTTCGTACCGCAGTCGGTTTTGAAGAAGCCTTTTGATTCGAAAGACTTGAGTTCGAATCCCTCTCTAGGAAGCTTAAAACTATTATCAGTGCTTGTAGGGTGAGCTAGCTGCTCTCATAGGAAGGTGGGAGAGTTTTTTTTCCGCAAACAGATACATAAACTGGATAGAAGAACACAGAAAATTTACGTACTGAAATTTGCTAAAGGCATAAGAATAACACCTTGCCCTATTAAAAATTAATGTGGCTGTAATCCTTATTGGAAAACACGACACCAACCTGCGTGTTGCTGATGTGGCTATAGAAACCTCATGAAGAATCAACATTTCACCGTTAGTTAAGATGATAAGGAACCCATCCATTTAAACCACTCCTGTGGACCATGATTAAACCTCAGTCAAAACAATGCATTTGGGTTTGTAGATTATTAGTCTAAAATATTTTATGAAAAGAAGCCAGGTTAAATACTTCAAAAACGGTTGGATATGTCTACCTGAAGGTATTCTAAATTAGAGCAGTTGTATAACCTTACATAGAACGTATTTGGTGAAAATTGTTGACCGAATAGCTATCAATATGTAATGTAGTCTATAAATATTTCTCCTTTCCTAGAAAAGCTATGCCAGGAGACAAAGCAATTTCACAATCCCTCTTGAAGAAATCCTACTTCCAATTTTTATCAGATACTTGGTGAACAACGTTAATCTTCCTTGATTAAAAACATCTCAAATATCCTGCTTATGAAATACACAATACTCTATCACTTCGATGGATATTTTTAAAAGAGGGGAAAAAAACTCTTCAATGTTTACATTCGAAGAAACCTACAGTTCAACCAAACAATGAAAAAATATACTAAAATCGCAGTGAATCTATATTTACCAAAAACCATAACAAGCTAATTAATAACCGAAAATAGTGAATATCTATCAGCCACCGAATCAACGAAAGCTTAGTGCAAAATTTAACAGGAGTTCTGTTATTGTCAACAATTCATCTTCATGATCGCAGCGGTTGATATATCACAATCAGTCAGAAAGATGTATATCACCAGAAGAATTGAACCCTACACATACCCGCCACTGAAATCTTTATGCAGATGTACGCAAACATCACTTACGCAGCGTATATGCAAAATACTTAGCCATGAGTCACCACGTGTTTTAGTCAACTATTTAAGAATACTACTGGTCAGTAACGTCAATAGTGTTGATCACAATCGGAAAAACTAAGGATATTTCTGAGTAAGATGAAGGATGGACGTTTGTTTGTAGGTGCCCGTCTCTCTGGAACCACGATTTTGAAAACAGAAGAGCTGACTGGTTTCGCAAAAGGTGAGACCTCCGGGTATTTAATCAGTAGAAAAAATAAAACCCATATTGCTTGTCTAAGAGGAGTAACTGTGGTCCTAAGACAGTCTAACAGTCGTCTGAGAAGACCTGCGTGCATCACTTGACCGAAGCATTTAATGAAGGCTGTTCCCGACCCATATCTCACCGAACTATGCGCAGGGAATTGAAGAGTTTCGGTATTGGCCTTAGGTCCAACACTGAATTAAATAAAAGTTTCTAATTCAGTGGCCGGTGTGTGTGTGTGTGTGTGTGTGTGTGTGTGTGTGTAGGAATATAATCGACTGTTTTCCAAATACGAGAGAATATTTCTGGCACGGCTTTCACTTATCTTCAATATATTACATTTTATATGAATATGCACATTTAGTTTGTCGTATCCATAACGATAATCGTAAACAAAAAAAAAAAACAGCTATTTATCTGTATATCTAATTGTGCTTACATTTCAAATTAAATTCAGAGGTATACGTCTGCCATTTGCTGTTTCAATTCTTGCAGCTGATCACTTGTATTTCTAGGTTCAGGACCGTGAAATTGGATTTCACGTTCAACAGATTTGAAGTAACTCGATTCAAACATGAACCAAAATTTGAGGTGAGTCCTGTAGATGCGTAAAGAAGAACTATGGCGTTTTTACTGTTTAGTGAATGCTTAAATACTATTACGAGTGTGTAATATTTTGCCATTAGCCACAATTACATGCATTCAAAAACATGGGTTGTTATTGTTTGGAATTATGGTACGAAACTGGGTTATGAGGCCAATCTACTATGTTTCTAAACTGCATGTATTCTTCTGACCACACACATCTACACCTCATAACGGAACATATATAACTCTTACCTTCTTCTTCCTCTCATTATGCAAGAACAGTGATTTATCCGATCTGCAATTCATTACATTATTCAGCAGTTCAATGTTTAACCTTCAAATTATATTTCAAGGATCGCTGTGGTCTTGAAGCACATTGATCATATTTAATATTAAATCATATCTACAGCGTCGTATAGTCTTTCTTGTTGACATTGTTGTAAGAACCCCAATTATGGCAGTAAATTACAGAAAGTGGCTGTTCTGGAACTTTAACTTTCAGCCTGAATGTTTCTTTATTGATATTTCATTTTCTTTACATGTACAGATGAAGGAATTTTAAAAGACGCGCGTGATATGGTGATTATTTATTTATTTTTTGTACTACTTTTAAGCAGTACACCACCTTACACAATTTCATAAGCACACATACTGTTCGCTATAAACTACGGTCTAGTTCACCAATAAAACCAAGGGAATATGCAGTTAGGGAGCAATAACTATTGAAATTTTAAAGTAGTCCACTGCTCAAGTAAACCTGAGTTAGCCGGCCTCATTATGTAACTGGCACGATTCTGCAGAACCGACTAACCCATCAGAGAAACACACACTCATTTAATAAACATAAGTGCCCTCATAACCTTAGTTGTTACTTCGGCCATAATTAGCAAAATTAAACCAAACTTTGAGTTTATGCTGCTCATCTCACTCACTCACTTTATATTAATTTATGTTTTATTATTTTTTTCGTTTGTTTCTAAGCATTAATCGTTCATTTCTTTATTAGCTTTTTCCCTTAAAGGTTTGATGTCTCTTCCATTGTCGATACGCTTTTTGTATATTCTGCTCAGCGGTGGAAGCAAATTCATGAAACATTATTATTATTATTATTATTATTATTATTATTATTATTATTATTATTATTATTATTATTATTATTATTATTATTATTATTATTATCTGAGACCTTCAGGGAGTCAAGGACTCATCGAGGGAGGCTGTAAATTACCCAACCCAGCTATCATACCGTCCCTTAAATTCATTTACACTAGATGCACTCACTACCCCAAAGGGCAAATTATTCCACTCACTCACTGCTCTCTGAGAGAAAAAAACCTAGCTCTTACCTCTTTCTTGACTGAGAACAAACTTAACTTCCATGGATGCCCCCGTGTTCTCTCCCCGCTTTCCATATAACGAAAAATTTCATTATTTGAAATGCTATAACACTCCTTCAAACGTTTATAGACCTCTATCATATCACCCCTCTTTCTCCTGTTAACCAGAGTCTGTAATCCACATACTCACAATCTGTCCACATAATCTAAATCCCACAATCCGGATATAATCTTTGTAACTCTTCTTTGCACCCTTTCCACAGCTTCTTTATCCCCTTGGAACCCGGGAGACCAAATCTGCACACAGTAATCTAAGTGTGGTCTTATTAATGCCTTATAAAGGAGCAAAATTACTTCCTTATCCTTAAATGTCAAGGTTCGCTTCAACATAGAAATTATCCTCTGAGTTGTATTTGCAACTTTTCCTATGTGACCTTTGAACTTTAAATTCTTATCCACCAATACACCAAGATCCCTTGCCTCTTCAGTTTCTTGTAGCATAACCCAGCTAATATAATATGCCGCTGGATCTCTAATCACGCCAAAGTGCATAACTTTACACTTACTAACATTAAACTGACAGCCATTTTCGTTTGCCCAGATTTCCAGTCTATTCAAATCATTTTGTAATTGCTGAAAATATCAGTAGCATCCCTGATTTCCCTGCCTATCTTCGTATCATCAGCAAACAATTGCAAATCTGATGATAGACCCTGCTTGAAGTCATTAATGTATAGATTGAACAATAATGGCCCAAGGACTGAACCCTGAGATACATCACTGTTTACCTTAAATCTGGCAGATTCACACCCACTGTATACCACTTTTTGATATCTATCTGTTAATTATCCCCTGATCCAAGTTAATAGATTATATTCCAATACCATATTCTCCATCTTATGCAACAGCCTATCGTGTGGTATCCTATCAAATGCCTTAGAAAAATCCAACATTATCATAGTGTATCCATTTCCTTTATCCAACTTGGCCGTAATATTGTTCCAAAATATGAGCAAATTGCTAAAACGTGACCTTCCTTTAGTAAACTCATGCTGTTCCCTGCAGAGTATAGAATAATTGTCTACCCATTTCTGTATTCAAGTTCTTACTAACTTCTCTAAAATATTTACTACCACACCAGAAATACTAATAAGTCGGTAGTTAGACACACCCGTTTTTGCACCACCCTTGTGCAATGGAACTATATTACATTCCTTCCATTCCTGTTATATCATTCCTGATATATCTTAGCAAAGTGAGCACTCATTAACTGACAATCTCCTTAGTTTCCGACACTCATGTACCCTCTGCATTTAACAAAGTTGTTCTTCCGCATTCATTCTTTCTTTTGCTTGCGGCATAACGATAAAATTCTTTTGGATTGCCTTTAGCTTGCATGGTGAATTTCTTTTCATACTCCGTTTTAGCTTTTCTCACAACACTCGTTACTTTTCTGGCCTGAGCATTATATATTTCATAACTCCACATCATCTTCTTTATCCAAAGATAATATTCTTCCCGTAAATACCCGCTTTTCATTATAAACTATATTCTGTGGCAGTAGTGAAATTTGAAATTTGAATTTAATGATTATGTCAATTTTTGTTTTCCTGTCAAATTACTTGCAACAAGAGTTTTTGATTTTTGTTTTTAATCAGGTTATTTTTATTAGGAAAATGAAGAAGGGAAAAAAAGAATATATTTATTGTATATATTCTTTGTAAAGTGTAAATTTGTACAATATTTACAATTATACAATTTGTGCATTTGCAATTTACAATGTACAAGTTGTATACAAATAAATACAAATATAATTCATTACATCACCTTACATTTAAAGTTTTCCCAAAACTAAACAACAAAAGATATTATATTCAAGTTTCTATTTCTATGCATGTACAATTGAATTACGTTTACAGTTCCAGTTATGTAAGAACATATAAGTGTCAAATTTGTTTCACTAACAAGTGTATTTGTGAGTTTAAAAAAAAAAGGATAAATTTTGTTCTTTCAACATTTTACATTCTGTGTTTACTATGCTTTGCATTTCATTTACAAAAGTTGCAATGAAAATAAACTCAGCGCCATCTGCAAAGTTAACTACAACTTCCTACAGTCTCCAAAGCTTTCTGGAGATCTGGCAAAATTGCTCAAGTTAGTTTATGTTGCTCTTGCGATGAATAAATTAAGTTCGTGAAGCTTAACAGTGAGTATTTGTCCTTAGTGTTTGTCTAAATCCATATTGATTCTTGGAGAAAAAGTAAACTTAAAAGTAAAAGTTTTTCTGCAAACAAGTAGTCATCTAATTTTAAAATGTTTCGAATATTGAAAGGTTAATTCGAATATCAAACTATTTCAATTTTGTTTTCATTTAGGTCTCATAAATGTTGTAAAAATTAAGTGAAGCAAAATTATGTTTACAGTTCTTATGGCAAAGAAGTTCTAGATTCGACTGTTTAATTTAAAAAAATAATGTCAGCTATACAAACATCAATGATATTACCAAATCCAGGATTTACGATAATCTATAATCATTTGTTTATATGTTTTGAATTCGAAATAAATTCTGGACATGAATCGTTTGAGATTACTCCTATGTTCGGCGATGAAAATGGGTTTTCGATAATAGTTGTATACCTGAGGGAACAGCATAATGCACGCTGGTCGATTACTAAACTGTGAAATATCTGAAAACATTTACTTCTTCTAACATAAGACTAATTTGTGAGGTTACTTCAGCTCATGTTCCTTTCGATGCCATTTACTTAAAAAGTCGTTATTTATTGATGATATGTTTCCGAAGACAGTAGAATAGCATTCAGATTGCTGTATGCGTTCAGAGCTCATTGTTTCCTTGAAAGTATATCACACTTTTGGAACTCGTCATTTGTTTTGCTCATGGATAGGAACAACAACAAAACATTCTATATTTTATACTGTGATACGTTACACGCTACAAAACACGGTCATGTAAGAAGTGAATTTCATTCAAATCCTTGAATGAATTCAAGTTGTCTCTAAATATGATTTAATTCATCTTTAACAAGTTTAGCGATCTATATAGACATTAAAAGGCTAAGCTAGCAAATAATATATTCTACAACTGATGATCCGGTGATTATAATAATACAAAATGTATAGCTTTATTCAATAGCTGTACACATCATGTTCATAAGGAATTTACTTCTTTTCCATCTGGGAATATTTTCTATTCAAAACCTTAGTCTTGTTCCTTAAATGCTTGAAAAGACGCATTACATTTCGAAGGCACTACTACGCTACCCTCTTAATATTTAAATTAAAAGAATGAATTAATGTCAAGGTCTTTTGTAAAATGCAGAAATATTTATTCTGTTATACAGTCTAAATGATTCATAAGATTTGGAATTATTTTCGCGTTCACTTTGCTCTGCACATATAATAATTTACTAGGTATAACATTGAAGCCAATTAGTTCTTTAGCCTTTAATTGTAAGGGATACTAATCTATACATTATGACAGATATTTGATTTATTTAAGTATCTTTCATGCAGATTTTATTTTACTTTTTCAGAGCATCGAGCTGTTTAGCTACATCGGTGGCTACATGGGAATGTGGCTTGGAGTGTCTCTTATCTCTTTGTTTGACCTCCTGGAAACCATTGTGTACTTGATCTATTATCCCATCGGGAAGAGTAAAACAGAAAAACAGTTGAATAAAAAGGCTACAATGGGTTACCGTTCCCACCGAAACCAAACTTATAGTAGTCCGTATTACTGAAGCTCACAAATTTTTGATATTTGGTCCATTTTATTGATTTGAATTTATAAAATTCTAAAAATTTATTTTTGAAAACCTTGATTAAAATACTTCAAAAAATCTGTCTGATTTCTAAATTTCTGTCGGCATAATTCCAGTTTCATCTAAATGAGATGAAAACTATAGGAAGCAAAATCATAAAAATCCTTTATTTAATTAATTAATTCATTTATTTTAATATGAGATGAACAAATGCAAGCGAGTAAAATCTTTTGAAACTATGCCTAAGTTTCTCCAATACAAATATCTATTCGTTTATTCTTTGAGACCAAAATTTGTACTATAAATCATAAAATCGGAATTTTGCCTGTTGGCCGACCATCAAGAAAATTATAGATTATGCTTGAATTAAGAGTTTAGGAGATATATTTAGAAAAAAATTTAATATTTCAAAATTGTCAAATTTAAAAATTCCGATTATTTTCAAAATAATAATAATAATAATTCTTTTAAGAATGTAGGCAACGGTGATAATTTTGCATGACAAACAAATCTACTCACATGAGTGCAAAATATTTCCCGAGGGCACAAATAAACTGATGTTGAAACTACTGTCAGAAATTTTGCTATATTTTGTCAGTTATCATTAATTTTAATTAGGCATTCACCACTTTGTCGAAGGCATTACACGTTTTTTTCTTCTTTTTTTTTTACTGTTCATGGCATTTACATCTTTTTACGAAATTCATGCACCCTAAATAAATAAATTTGAATTTTGTTTTTGATTTTCAGGATTCCAAAGTTTTCGATCATTTCTTTTTAGAATGGCTTTCTTATGATTGCCTTCAGATGTGTCACTTCTATCTCATCACCAGCAAAACAATGTGTTGAAATTCATATTAGAAGATGGTTTAATCCCTTGACGGTTTTCGGTATTCCATTTTGTTATTTAATTTTATTTATTATTTATACTAATGAATATTTTTCATTAGCATAAATTACTTCGAAAAAAATTAAAACTTGAAAATCAACTCTCCAATAATTGTGCATATTTAGATTGATGTTATTAATATCTATATTTAATTAGTATATAATATTATTTTAATATTATCGGAAAATTCTCTGGATTGTTGAAGTAAAACACTAATTCCGCAGATGCCGAGATTTGGAAACCTTCTTCTCCCCAGGAAATACATGAAAAGATAAGAGTTGTTCCGAAGGACAGCACCAGGGGGAAATGAAGAAAGAAGAACAAAAAATATATTGTTTGAGTTTATAGTTGAACTGTGAGTGTGTGATGACATTCCTCCTACGAACAAATTTATGAAGAGTAGGGTGAAGAGCTGATGTGATTTCTGATGATTCGTGATATGGAAATAACTGAAGATTAAAATGAACACTTGGAATCGTCACCGAAAGACAAATCTTTAATGAGTCTAATTGCGCGCTTTTTTATATGAAGTCGGTAACTTTTGTAAAGCTCACAGGATCACATCCCAGTTGTAAGAATATTAATATTATTATTACGACACTATGACAAAGCGTCCAAGTACTCATCACGGGAGAGTACACTACTCTACTACAACTCACTGTGTACCTTAATCCTCCCAATTACAACAGTACTGCCTTCAACATACAGCGCCATCTATCGCCCATGACCACTACTAATATATATATATATATAAACATATATATATATATATATAATATACTGTCTGTAAATTTCATAGCCAATGTGCCTGTATTTGGGATGAAAAACCCCAGTTTCCTGGTGAAGAAGAAAGAAAAGTCCATCTACCGCCCATCACCACGACTAGTATATATTATATTATTTTATTTTATTTTTCGTGTATTATTGTGCCGCGGGGTTAGCCGAGTGGTTACACGCTAAGCAACCATATGCCTGGGAAAGGAGTGTT
Organism: Typopeltis vanoorti; assembly: GCF_054136105.1. Taxonomy (NCBI): domain Eukaryota; kingdom Metazoa; phylum Arthropoda; class Arachnida; order Uropygi; family Thelyphonidae; genus Typopeltis; species Typopeltis vanoorti. Next base: position 67,577,093 of record NC_143559.1, read on the forward strand.
CTGCGTGAGGAGCTTAGGATCTTTCTCAGACATAGCCAAGTTAGCCGGTCTTGGGAGTGGACAGCAGGGTTGCTCTCCCCAGTTTATCCTGGGGTTGTTCCTCTCGCAAGCAGGCAAACCGGCCCCGTGAACACACGCTTCTACAGACTTAGGATTTCTCCAGGAATAATGAGTAACCAATCCTATTTCGTAGGATTTCGGTTCCGAATGTCTACACCGTAAAAGGTGTAGGTCTACGCGTGAGCGTAAATTAGGATCACTGGTACGCTAACTTAGGATCAACGGATTAACGGATTATGATCAACGGATTAACGGATTAGGATCAACGATACGCTAACCACTGGTCGAGTGGTTAGCGTATCCGTTTTCATTAGTATGTGAAAGCCGTGAACTCAAATGGCAATTAGATTTCTTTTCTGAAATAGGCGGGCTTAATTTGGAGATAATGTGCTAAGGAATCTAGTAAACGATTTTGTCGAGACCAGAAGATGGTGCCTGAATATCAAAAAAAGAAAAAAAAATCATTGGAATGATGATAGGATTTATGAGAACGGTGAATACAAAAGAAAAATGCAAATATTCTCATAACGTTGTACGATATTTGTTTAGAAACATCTTGACATTTATTTACAAATAAAAAAAATGACTGGACATTGTATCTGAGATGTATAACATAGCGGAGTTATTCCTTGCATCTTGGAATTTATTTATTCATTCAATGAAGCTAACGCAAAATAAATACTTTTTTTTTCGTTTTTGGAGTAAAAACTGACGTCTCAGATTAAGTAAAATTGAAAAATCATCAAATATTTCAACTTACTAGCATGCATCTGCACATTTGCTGTAACAAGAACCAGCTGACAGGACAACTCGATCTGAAACAAACAAACAAAAACTAATAAAAATACATCATCTAACATGCGCCAAAAGAACAAGTTAAGAAAAATTATTTCCTAAAATAACTGGACGATGTTATCTAAGATTTTATAAATCTGCCCTTTGATTTATTTGTTTAGGAAATGCCTTATTTCATAACTAAATAGAATGGCAAAAAAAATTACTCCGCTGTGACGAGATCGAATTTAAGATATTCACAATAAGAGATCATGTGATATATTTATATTTTATTTTTAACTGTATATTTATATTTATTTAACAGTATTTTTTGGTAAAATTTGACAACCAGCAAGGTGAAATTTAATGTTTGTTTTCCTTTCTCCCGTCTTTGTATTACAAGACATAACTCAAACTATACGTACAAGCACTTCCAGAGAAGGCTTTTACAAACGCCATGAACATAACGAAAATATAAGAAAGACTATCCGGATAGACCAAAAACACCACATACACGTGTTAGAAATTGATTTTATCGTGCTTAATACAACGTAAGATTCCAATGAAGTTTGAAGACACTGGTCTGAAATATAACATTTTTTTGAGCAGTTGCTAAAAGTCTTGAATTTGTCCAAACATATGAGAGTGTAAAGGTCATTCAGGATGACGTTGGGGAGCCGGGTTTACAGGATACGTCTATATACATCTGTGCAATTTTGTGTGTGTTTCGAGGGCGAGAGGATGACTCTTTCCTCTCAAACTGTAGTTTCCACTATCTACTAAAAAAGGCAAGCATAGTTGTCTTAAGGCGGCAGTCCCAACACTAGGATACCTATCGTCATGCTCGTCACTTGACATAGGGAAACACATATTACTTTCAAGTCTCAATGAAATCCAAACCGGACAGAAAACATGGGAAACGACCGCAAGCTGGTAAAGGTTAAGAAACTTTGGAAAAAGAAAAACGTGGTGAAATAAGTTACATGGAATATTAAAAGCATAGCACATAAAGAAGAAGAATTAGCTAAAATTTTAAATGACGAAAATATAGAAATTGCAGTTCTTACAGAAACAAAAAAGAAACGTAAAGGAACAAAAGAAACAGCTAACTACAATGCCATATGTAGTGGAGTGGACAAACAAATACATGCAAAAGCTGGTTTAATGATTTGGATCCATAAATCAATTAAAGCAAAAATAACTCGTTATACATACTGGAATGAAAGAATATTATTAGTTCGATTAAAATTAAAAGAAAATTTAACAGTTGTTGGAGTGCATGCCCCTGAAGGAGGAAAAGAAGAAGAAAATTATTACTTTTACAAAGAGTTACAAGGAATATATGAAAAATTAAATAAAACAGACCATATAATTATAGCCGGAGATCTTAATGACAGAATAGGAATGAAAAAAATTAACAATAATATACAAAAATTTGGAGAACCAACAGTAAACAAAAATGGAAAGCTACTCATTGATTATACAATACATAATAATTTAAAAATAATGAATACATGTTACAATCATAAAAATATACATAAATAAACGTGGTGTGCAAGAGGACAAAAATCAATAATAGACTAATTATAACAAATGAAAAATTAGCAAACCTCTTCCTAGACGTTAAAGTTAGAAGAGGGCTAGAAATTGACACAGATCACTATTTAATACAGGCAAATTAAGATTTCCACCAAACTGTCTACAAAAAATACAAAAAAATAAACAAACTAGAGAAACAAAATCTAATTACAAAGTAAGACTACTAAATGATTCAAGTATAAGAAATTTATACCAACAGAGGATTAATCCCTACTTAGAAAAAATACAAGAAAATGAAGATATTGAAAAAGAATGGAATAATATAAAAGAAATTATCGCATAAGCAGCATATAAAGGTCTAGGAACACACAAAAAATATCATAAAAATAAAAAATTACATATATGGGATAATGAAATAAAAATAATAATTGAAAATAAAAAGCTGGCTTTTAAAAGATGGTTAAATAGCAAAAAACAAGAAGATGAAATTGAATATATATATATATATATAAAGACGAGCAATAGCCAAAAGAGAAACCAGAAAGAGACACAGAGAAAGCTGGGAAAAATTTGTATCATATCTAGAAAATGAAATATACAAAATAAGACCCAGTGCGTACAAAATACTAAAACACATGAATGCAGATATAAAAGAAACTTCAAAAATAAATAAAAATTGTGAAATAGATGTAAAAGAATTCTTGGATTATTTTACAGATCTTTGGACGGATAATACTGGCATCAAAAATAATTACGCCAGAAACTTACAAAAAAAATATTAAATAATATGATAACAATGAAAGATTAAAGAACAACCTAAATAAAATAAAAAATGGCAAATCAGCAGGAGAAGATGGGATAAACTCCGAACTGTATAAATTTGATGGAAAAAAAGGTTTCATCAAAGATTACTAAAATTTTTAAATAAAATACATGCAAATGGACAAATACCAATAGAATGGAATACAAGCATAATAATACGTACATTTAAAAAATGAAGGGGATAAAACAAAACCTGCTAACTATAGAGGTATTCGTTTATTAAATACATGCTACAAAATATATATAGAATACTTAATGAAAACTAAAAATATACAGTGAAAAAATATTATTAGAATGTCAAAATGGATTTAGAAGAGGACGCTCTACAATGGATGCAGCTTTCTGTTTAAAACTATGTATAGAAAAAAGAAAAGAATTTAATTTGGAAACTCATCTTTTGTTTATAGATTACGAAAAAGCATTTGACAAAGTAAAAAGATATATACTCTTTGATATATTACAAAGAATAAATATACCTAATATTTTACTACATGCAATATTGAATATATACAAAGATAATGAAATAAAAATAAAAATAAATGAAAAGTTGTCTGAAAAATAATCTATAAACCAAGGAGTATGACAGTGATGCCCTCTGTCTCCAACACTATTCAATATTTACATTAATGAAATATTAATACAGTGGAACACCTTAAACAATCCAGGTGTAGAAATTTCCCGGAAGAACAAACTGAATACTCTATTATTTGCATATGATCAGGTAATAATATCAGATAAGGAAGACAATTTACAAAGAGCAATATATAATTTAAACATTATAATAGAACAATTTGGAATGAAATTTTCCATAGATAAAACTAAAACAATGGCATTTTGTGGACAAACTCCAGTTAGAAGCAAAATAGTTATTAATAATAAAATAATAGAACAGATAAATACTTTCAGTTATCTTGGATGTGAAATATCATATGAAGGAGAAAAATACATAAAATTAAAAACTTCAAAATTTTTACAGGTTATAGGCCTGATAAATAGAACACTCAACCCAAATATGGTACAAAAAGAAACACGCTTGAAAATAAACAATATTTTAGCAGTGCCCACATTATTATATGGCAGTGAAATTTGGGCAACAAAAAAGAATAAAAACAAGTGAAATGACATTTATGAGAACTGCAACATACACATTATTAGACCAAAAAAGGAACGAAGACATTTTAAAAGAATTAAAAACAAAATCAATAGAAGAAAAACTAAACAAAAATGGATTGAACATGTAAACCGAATGGCCAACACCCGACATCCTAAACAAATACTAAAATATAAGCCAGTTGGAAAGAGAAGGCAGGGTAGACCTCAAAAAAGGATATTGGATGGATAATGAGACCGGAACAGACCAATATGGTCTATACCTGTAATTAGTGTTATGATGATGATGATAACAAGTGGTGTACCACAAGGATCAGTGCTTGGTCCACTGTTATTCAATCTTTATATTAATGAAATTGGAAAGGATTTGACAAGCCACGTACAGCTATTTGCTGACGGTGCAAAGATAGGTAAGATTATCAGGAATGCTGCTGATATGCAGTACATGCACAATGATTTAAATAGGCTGAAATTGCGGGCACGGGAAAATAGATTCAGTTCAATGTCAGTAAATGTAAAGTTATTCACTTCGGCGTGATTAGATATCCAATATCCTACTATATTGATGGGATTATGCTAGAAGAAACTGACGAGGCTAGGAATCTTGGAGTGTTAGTAGATAGGAAGTTGAATTTCAGGGACCATGTAGCAAAGATTGCAAATACATCTCAAAAGATAATTGCAATGCTGAAACTAATATTCACATGTAAAGATAAGGTCATTTTGTCTCTTTAAAAGGGCTTGATAACACCTCACTGGGACTATTGTGCGCAGATCTGGTCTCCTGATTTCAGTTGTGATTTTCTGATATAGTGGAGAGAGAGAGAGAGAGAGAGAGAGATAGAAGGAAACTGTTAAAATTGATATCAGGATTGTGCAATGCTGATTATGAAGACAGAATAAGAATTTGTAGCCTGCAGACATTAGCAAACAGAAGAAAGAGGGGAGATATGACTGAGCGTTACAAACTTCTAAAGGGGGGGGTCATATAGGACCCCTTTAGAAGTTTGCCTCTTTGGACTGGATTTTTCTCTTAGAGGGTGGGGCATGATTGGAATGGATTCCCATTGGATGTTGTGAGTGCAAGCAGTGTGAATGAATTCAAGATTAAGTATGATAGCTGGTGTGTGTGTGTGTGTGTGTGTGTGTGTGTGTGTGTGTGTGTGTGTGTGTGTGTGTGTGTGTGTGTGTGTGTGTGTGTGTGTGTGTGTGTGTGTGTGTGTGTGTGTGTGTGTGTAGTATATGGCCTCTTTCGATGACTCTCTGACTCCCTGGAAATCTCTCTTAATAATTTTGTTTTTCACGTATAAACATTTTATTATGTCTCAGATAAATTACATACATAGATACAGTAATAATTATAATACATTATAATTGTGAATAACAGATACTTGCAAGTTAATAATATTTTAAAATAATAATAATAATATTTTTTTTTCTGTATAATGTATCATATTTTTTCTTTGGGAGGCATTTCTGATTTCTTCCTCGAAGCTTAGCCGAGCTTATCTGAGGAAGATAATAGGTGACAGATGGCGGTGGTTTCATGGTTATGTTTCTATACTGGTCGTAAGCCAGGTGTTGATTTTACTGTTTGTTGGTACGTGCTTGGAAGACTTTAACTGCTATTACAGTTTAACTTTTTTTTTTTGCAAGTAGGGTTGGATTTAGACATGTTTATTTGTTTCTTTGTGTTCTTGTAGTGATGGTTTTTGAGAGAGGGTTTGTCATGTGTGTGTGTGTGTGTGTGTGTGTGTGTGCGTGAGTGTGTGTGTGTGTGTGTGTGTGCGCGCGCGTGCGTGTGCGTGCGTGCGTGCGTGCGTGCGCATCTGTGTGAGGGAGAGAGAGAGAGAGAGAAAAACAGGAATTGCTCTATTTTTCATTCTCGCTATAATATTTATATAGCGCCTGTTTCAGCTCTCTGTATGTTCCTTGGTTTCTGTTGTCGAATGGCAGTTTGTTTATCATGTCAGGTACGTAGAAGTTTCGGGTGGCTTCGCCGTGCTGATTGTTGTACTTATATGTTATGTAGTTTGTTGACTGTGGTCTTGTTATTTGATATGTTGTTCTGGTTACTCTATAGATTGGGGCTGTAGTAATGTTTTAACATGACTGTGTAGTGGCATAAGCGTTTCACCTTAAATATATTGTGTTGTGTCCGTGCTTGCTCCATAAGTGTGGGTTGTTCCCAGAATATCAGTTTTACCATTTTATCTTGCAATCATTGTAACCTGTTAAGTTTGTAGTCTGTGTAGAATGCATATGATGTGATTGCACATCTTAAAATGTTTTCACATAATGCTTTATAGATTAATATTTTTATGTGGGTTGGGGCAATGTATTTTAATCTGTATAGTTTGCCTGCTATTATCCTAAGCTTGGTATGTAGGTAGTTTGCATGGCTATTCCAACTTTGATCAGCATCGAAGTGAAGTCCAAGATAGCCTGTTGTTTTCACTTTTGTGATGGTTGTGGTTTTATGTTCTGCGCTTTGTGTATTGGAGGATGAATGTCGGATAGTGAGGTATTTAGTTTCTATGGGCAGGGTTGAATTTTTGAATATCATTAGCTTTGTTTTTCCAGGATTTATATATATGGCGTTTTCGGTTAACCAGTTAGTGATTTGGTTGATGTCGTGTTGCATATTTGTGTAAGCGATATTTGCGTTGTTGTGAGTGGATACTATGGCCGTGTCTTCTGCGTACTGGAAGATTTTGCTTTTTTAGGGGAAGGTGGCTTATGTCGTGTGTGTATTTGTTAAATAGAATGGGAGATAGGACAGCTCCTTGCAGTACTCCACAGGTTACATGTACCTCTTTGCTGTATGCTGATCCTATACGTGTGATGTGCTTTCTGTTTTTCGTGTATGCTTTAAACCACTGGAGTAGACGACCTCCAATTCCGATATGGGTAAGTTTCGTTAACAAAGTTTTATGTGGTAGTGTGTCAAATGCTTTTGTTAGGTCAATGAATACCACTAATGTTGTTCTGTTTTTATCCAATGCAGCGTTTATTAGGTCTGTGAAATCTTCCAGGAGTGTTGCTGTTCCTTTATTTTTTTGAAAGCCGTATTGTGTTTTAATAATAATAATAATAATCATAATAATATAACATTATACTAGATACAATGTTACATAGAAATACAGTCCGAATCTATTCCTCACTAGTAATTCTTTTTCAGTATGCAGTGGATGTCGTCAGTTCCTGAGGCACTACCGATCGCTGCTTTGCATTGATTTCTTTTATTACGGATCAACTTTAATGCATCCTACTGTTGTAGATTATATAACTTCCGTTTCTACATTGTACAACCGGCATACTCTTTGTCTCACTTGTCGCAAAGTAGTATGGTAGGCACTTTTGACAAAATGCTTCCGGTGGGCGAGGCTTCATGAGTTAGGAATTTCCCTGTGGGCATATGTGTCAATGGCTTCAGTTGTTGTGTTTTGGTTCGCGTATGGAATTGTGGGTGATTTTTTTGGTTCCCCAATGAATTATGGGTGATGATAGAGATAAGGATTCGTGTTGTGATTGGTGGTACACTTTAAACCAAATGCTTCCAGTGGGCGTGGCTTCATGGGATTGGAATGTTAGGAATTTCCCTGTGGGCCTATGTGTCAATGGCTTCAGTTGTTGTGTTTTGGTTTGCGTATGGAATTATGGGTGATGGTTGAGATAAGGAATCGTGTCGTGTGGTGGTGCACTTCTGACAAGATCAAGATCAAGATAAAATAAGGAATCGTGACGTAAATGTTTGTTGTTGTCAGATGAATATCAGTGACGTCATTGTTAGTTGTAAATAAGTGACGTTATTGTTTTGAATGGAAATTACTGTGGCACATTTGTCAATGTTTAATTATGGAAACTCCAAAAGATCTTGCTATACAAGGAAGTTTACTGTGCTGTTTCTCCTGTAAAGCTCTGATACAATGATAGGATGAGCTCATTATCTCATACCTTTATTTATACCACGGGCTTACTAACAAGGCAAAAACTGACCAAAGAAGACTAACAACAGGTCTATTTATTCTGAAATTGAATCCAACCTAAAATTTTCTTTCTGTGGGTGACGTAAAAAATGGAATTTCCAAATGGTACACAGGTACAATCAAGATACAACCAAATTTTTCTCACTTTATTATGTTACAATTCTTTGCAACATAATATAGAATTGATTAAGTCAATTTCTATGTGATCTGAAAACCTCTCAACTAATAAACGATGGTCACTGTATAGTGCGCTACTGTTAATAATATTATTTATATTATGACAAATATCATGGAAAAGTTCATGCATCTGATGAAACTCAGATGCATGAAGAGGAGGAATTAGAGCTCTTGCAGAAACTGAATAAGAATTCAGCGATAGTGAGTGATGGGATGTCTGCATGGGTGTTACAGAGTGTGTTAACCTGAACTGTCCATTCCTTTATTCATCAGCCTGTATAATTTGAGTCTCACAACAGGGAAGATTCCACAGGAATGTATGATTATCCTATTGCACAAAGATGGTTCAAAATTAGACGTATCCAACTATCGACCAATCAGTATCTCAGGATTAGTGGTGAAGATCTTGGAAAAGTTGGGTAGTTCTCGCATTCAGAGAAATAGGCTGACATAAATCTTTACTATGGAATGACAATCAGGTTTACTAAAGGAATGTCATGTTTTAACCACTAGCTAACATTCTATAATAATGTTACCACTGAGTTAGATAAAGGTAAAGAATACACTACGATACTTTTGGATTTTGCTAAAACTTTTGACAAAAAAATCATGTAAGACTGTTGCATAAATTGGAGAGGGATATGGATTATATATTATTCACGTGGATAAGAGGATGGCTGACTGAGAGATATCAAAACGTTGTATATGGGATGTGAGTCTGCAAGATTCAAGATAACTAGTGGTGTGCCTCAAGGGATTAGTCCTTCGTGTATTGTTATTCCGGTTATACATTAATGACATTGGGAAGGATTTGACATATGATATGCAACTATTCTCTGAAGATGAAATGATACTAAAGGTAATCAGCAGTGATGTTAATATGCAGCACTTGCAGAATGATTTAAATAAGCTGGAACTGTGGGCATATGAAAATGGTTGATATTTATATTCATTAAATGTAATATCATGGACTTTGGGTGTGAATATATATCCAATGTCTGAACATATTGGTGGGATTACGTTTGAAGAAATAGGTGAGAGTAAGGGTCTTGGAGTGTTAGTAGAAAGGCAGTTGAAAATCAAGGGTCCTATAAAAAAATTGTAAATATAACTCCGAGAATAATGACAATACTGAAGATACTCTTGACATGTAAAGGTAAAGAAGTCACACTGCCTCCTCAAAAAGCCATGATTAATAACAGCTTAAAACTAACAATAGAAAAAAGAAGAAAATACAATTTCGAAACACATATTGCATTTATTGACTTTGAAAAACCATTTGTCAAAGATAAAAGAAGCATTTTATTTAACATATTAAAAGTAAGACAAATACCAAATAATATTCTAAAACCTAATATAAGCATATATGAAAATAACCAAATACAAATAAGAAAAAATCATTAACCATCATATACGAGGAAAGTAAACCAAGGAGTCCATCAAGGATGTCTCTCCTTTCAGCAACTGGTTTTAATATTTATCTAAACGAAATAATATGATGGAATAAAAATTTCTATGAAGGAATTCTCCTCCTGTGAACGTAAACGCTCTCCTTTTTTTTGCTGATGACCAAGAATAATTACAAATTCTGAACATAACTTACAGAAAGATATTTTAAATTTAAATTAGATAGCCAAAGATTATGGAATCATAATTTCGACATAAAAATAAAAAAACGATAGCCTTGAAACGACCACAGATCCATTAAGAACTAGAATAGTAATAGATAACAAGATCTTAAAATAGGTAAATTCATTTAAGTACCTAGGAGGTATGATTACATATCAAAATGAAAAGATATGAAGCTAAAAATTGCGAAATATTTAAAATTAAAAGGTGTAATCAACTCTATATTTAAACCTAACCTAGTTTAGAAACAAAGTAGAATAAAAGTATGTAATACATTAGACGTACCTAATCTATTGGTCCAAATAATCACACTACCTCCACCATAGGTGTCCCACTCTCGGATATCAGAAGGGTAATAAGGTGTCCATCTAGATCTATACAGATCTTAAACTAAACTATAAAATTAAAAACTGCATGAAGATAAGATGGTTTACTTTCAGATAAAGGAAAGGTTATTTACAAACACCAAAAATTCGTTGCTGTTTGTAGAAACGTAATAAAGGACACACAAGAAAAGTAAATGTTGATTGAGACTTAGCATGCAAACAAATGAATTTCATTTTCTTTTGAAGAAAAATACAGACACGGATTTGGTATTTATTTATTTATTGTATTTTTGTTTTACGTATTTATTTATCTATTGGTCCAAGAATGCAAAACGTAAATTATGCTTGTTCCTTTGAATCCAGTAATATATATATATATATATATATATATATATATTTTTTTTTTTTTTTTTATTATTTTTTTTATTTTTTTTATTTTATTTTATTTATTTATTTATTTATTTTTTCAGGGCACATAGGACCGAGTTGAAGAATATATGGTGTTCCTGTCACGTGAAATAAGAGATATAAAAAGAGAAAATTCGTTCCTCCGACCTCCATATCCTACTACACCTTCAATTATATATACTGTGCTCTGACTATTACCACACTCCACGGATACGACTAACTATACCTCCACGCACTCCACTCTCATTCTCCATGTAGCAATCGCGAGAGTCATTAACTGATGGCGTTTCAAAGCCACCAAGCTGAAGCTCATATAGTGTTCATATTGTTAAAATGCAAAAATGACTGTGCAATAAAATAGGATTTTTTTTTGCCATAAAAATGTCCTACAGTAAAATAAAAAAATGCTTTCCTGTAAACTGGAATGTAGATTGAATGTGAATGTCAAGAATTGTTATTCATCTTGCAACAATAAATACCACAATAATTCACTAACATAAATGCTTTATTGCAACAAATATCAATCATATGCATCCTTAAATATTAATGCAGCTAAATGTTACTTTATTATAGACAAAAAAGTGATTCTCTCTCTACTCACAAACTACATTTCTATTCACGTTACTTTGTAAGAAGAGAAAGATCTGATATAAGGTAGGCGTGACATATGAGAATCTTACCAGCTTTGGTACTTCGCACTTAAACATGAAACTGTGTCCTTATGCATATCATATATTTTATATTTTACAGCTGATAGCGGAAGTATAATGAAAACAATCTACAAAACTATAGGATTAGGAGTGTTCTTTCATTTAAATTGGAATGCATGATATATGTTTCCCGAATTTTGCATATTTCTGTGTGTAGTTGTTTAGACGTTTTATACTCGCTTCAAGGTGCAGTCCATTTTTTAATTTCTAAATTTTCTCCTAAATTAATATACATGAACATACGAAAACTATCCGGATAGACCAAACACCACATAGACATGTTAAAAATTGATTTTTATCGTGGTTAATACAAAGAAAGGCTCCAATGAAGTTTGAAGACACTGGTCCGGAATTTAAAATTTTTTTAGCAGTTGCTAAAAGTCTTTAATGGCCTCGCCTACTCCCCGTATACGGGAATAAAAAGGCGTTAGATGATTTTTTTTTAGTCTTTAATGATATATGCGACTTTTAAAGGTCACTTAGCATTCTATGTGGAGGAATAGGAATTACAGGATACGTCTACATACACCCGTGCACTTTTGTGTATGTGTGTGTGTGTGTGTGTATGTGTGTGTGTGTGTGTGGAGGGGTATTTTTGAGCTCACTTTCAGTCAGTGTGCTGTGTATTGAATTGTAAGTCTCATTTTCCGACAGGAGAGCACCTAAAAAGGACTTTACATAGATTCATTAATAAATTGCTTCTTGTAGAGATTAAATAACTTAAAAGTATTATTGATAACTGTGACCAAGATGGATCATATTTTTAAACGTTTATTATCAGTGAGTAAGGAACTTCTAGACTTGTACTAGTACACACACACACATACATAAAGATATAAGAAGTCTAATCGCAATAGACCCGATTCTTCGGTCTTATCTGAAACTGGTTTTTCCTTACTTTGATTGAGAAAGGCGATTAAAGATGTTTCTCGAAATTTTCAGAAGTCGATTCTGCTTTAAAATGAATCATGAATCATTTTGTTCAAGTTGTAAAAGAAAGATGTAGATAGATCATGGAGGAGGAGGGGGAATCTGCTAACGCCTTTCTTTTCCGTATCGGGAGTAGGTGAGGCCGTTTAAGTCCTCTCTAACTTTAAGAGACTGAGTGGATAGTTCACTCTCAACCGGTAGACAAAAAGAGATAATTGGCTGAAGGCTATAACTATTTATAAAGAGAATCTGGCGAAAAGAGGCAGACAAGTCCATGTTGCGGTCGGTAACCCTTGGTCAATATATCATTGTGTACTCCTATACGGTATACGATTGAATTTCTTAAGTTCGTCGGACGAAAAAACCCAGGTCTTAGCGAGAAAAATCTGCATTGCTCATACCCAACATCCGCTAACTCTTAAATTGGTTGTAGAAAGGGTTGAAAAAGTTTCTCTAATCAGCGACTATATTCGAACTTAGGAGAGCTGGCTTCCGGGCAACCTAGGGCTATCGATGCAAACCATTTCCACAGAATTAATCAGGCCCTAGACTACGCGCTGGCTTTGAATCATATTCAATAGTTGAGGGACAAAACAAGACATTCAAGAAAATCTTTATTTTTTTATACATTTATTTTAATGAAAATATTTTGTTTCTAAATCTTATGATGGTAACGTCAGTTAACATTGAATTGAGTGATGACGTGCCTGATTGGTTTGTCAACTACCGAAAGAAGTGTTATTGTAACGTCTTGACAACAGCGAATATATCGTTTTATAACTTATTAGTGGCTTGATCGCGTTTACAAAATGGTGTACCGAGTAACAGTTACACGATTCGGGATTGTTGTGTAGTTCGAAGTCGAAACTTTCATGTTTCATCACGTTAAACTATCAATAGTAAATTATTTCATCCATAATACAGGTGGGAGGGTGGCTGTTCATTTGAAGCAATCTGATGTGAGATTAAGGCTACTAATATACAGTTGGTTGTTGCTATTAGCCAGGGAGTTCAACAGATGATCTGGAAGTGCATCGCAAAATTAGTGCAATGAGTACAGGTCGAGTGATTATTATGGAGGCCTTCACCTATGGAGATATAGACTGGAAGCAAGAAAGATCACATGGCAAGAAGGAAATGGAATTTATACACCTACTAAGAGATATTTAATTGAGGTAGCATGTGATGGAGGGTACCAGGTGTGAGCACTGGACCTGGGTCATAAGATCAGAAGAGCTATCCATAACCAAGATGACCACGTTGCCTCCGATCGGTGAAAGTGGCCATGCGGTCTTGACTTGGGAGATTGTAAAACATGAGGATATTCTGTCAAGAAGGGATATATATGGAACTACAAGGAATGTGACTATGATAAGCTTAGGAAGAAGCTTAAATCTGTAACATTCCATAAATCTTAAATGTGTACCATTGCCTGCCTAGTTGGCCGAATGGGCGTATCCACTCTCCATCCAAAAGGCTGCGGGTTCGAATCCCGCCGTGGGCATGGATGTTTGTGATTATCTGTGGATATATACCAGTGGTTGTCGGCGATAGATGGCGTTGGTGTACTTGTGGTCAGTTGGTGATTGAATGGTGGAGACGGAGTTGTGGAACAGGTACCCTCCCTCGATGAGTCTTTGGACTCCCCGGAGGTGTCAAATAATAATAATAAATAAACACCGCATGGCAAGGATGTCAGTAGTTAACAGAATATAATTAAGGGTCATCTACAGATAGCAGTATTAAATTGATTACCTAGGCAAGGAGGGTTAATGGGGTAGGATTTAAATGGATGAGTAATATCCTTAAGCAGCAGCTGCAGAAGAAGGATATGCTGTGGGAGTATATAAAAAGAATGGTGACCAGCAATCTCATGTACAGTACAAGGCTCAGGCAAGGAAGGTGATCAACATGGAAAGGAAGAAAAAATCAGAAGAGAAGAATTTAGTCTAGCAAGATAAAGGAAATCAAAGAATTCTTAACGTCGCAAGTTAGAGGAAGAATAACAATGTAAGATTAACTTTAATGAGTGATGATACTCACGACGAGACAAAGCGGTTAAAATAGTTGAGTTACTGAGTGACCACTTTTCAAGGGTATATCATTCTAGTGAGGTTACTGCTTTAACATATGTGACAGACACCAATGTAGGATGAATTGGAGGTTCTTAGAATATTGCAGAATCTCAAAGTAAATACAGCTGTGGAATCAAATGGCATATCAACTACTGTTTTTCGAGAATGTGCAAAGGAACTGGCAATGCCTGTGACTAGACACTTTAGGTATCAACTCTGGTAGAGTACCAAAGGAGTGGAAAGAGAGCAAAATAATATCCTTGCATAAGGGGATGGTTCTAAGATTGCAGTAACAAATTATAGGTCAATCAGTATTTCAGGCGTGGTGGTAAAAGTACTGGAAAAGTTGGTGAAAAAGAGAATTCAATAATGGTTAGACAGAAATATGATTCTGTACGAAGGTCAATATGGCTTTGTGAAAGGTAGCTCGTGCCTTAGTGATTTACTTTTCATAATAGAGTAAGAGCTGAGTTGATTAAAGGAAATGGATACATGATGATTTTTCTGGATTTTGCAAAGGCATTTGACAGAAGTTCACATGGAATTTGTTAGGCAAATTAGAACAAATGGGGATATGACACTGGTTAAGTGGATAAGAGTGTGGCTACTAGACAGATTTCATTGTGGTGCAGAATCAAGATGAAAACATGTGACTAGTGGTGTGCCACAAGGTTCAGTGCTGGTCCATTGCTGTTTAATTCGTACTTAAATGATATAGGAAATTACCTGAAAGGAAATATTCAGTTGCCAGCTGGTAACGCGAAATTGGGTAGAGTAATCGTTAGTCAAGGCAATGTAGAGAGCTTACCTTGCGATTTAAATAGGCTGTCAGTATGGGCAAAAGTTAATGAATTTCAGTTTCATGTCGAGAAAGGTAAAGTTATGCATATTTCGATAAATAGAGTACAATCTGTGTATCACAATTATGATACTGTACTCCAGAAAATAGATGAAGTTAGAAATTTAGGTGGTTGTAGACAGAGACTTAAAGTACAGAGGACATATTGCTAAGATTGCTAAGGTAGTCCATAAGGTTATTTGGCTATTGAAAAACACATTAACAAGTAGAGATGAGTAAGTTGTTATTCCTCTTTATAAGGTCTTGATACGCCCACATCTTGATTACTGTGATCAAGTCTGGTTCCGTGGGTTTCATGGGGGATGAGAAAACAGTGGAGAAGATGCAGATGCGAGTGACCAAGATGGCGAGTGGCCTGTGGAATGTTCCCTATGAGGAAAAATTGAAGGAGTGTGTGGACTGTAGAAGTTGTTTGATCGTATCAAGCTGTTTTTCAAGACAGCTTAGACTTATTAATGCCATCCTGCTCATCATTAGAAGATGATGATTCCACGCTAGGCGAGGAAAACCATATTATACCTAAAGACTTTCACAGACATTCATGCCACAGTGGAATTTGACTCCACACGTTAGAGAGCTAATAAGCTATCCATTACGACAATAGCGAGAGAGCACATACTCCGCATGTGCTCTCTGCAGATCCGATGCCCTTTATCTTCCTTAACAAATACCGACTACACACACACACACACACACACACACACACACACACACACACACACACACACACACACACACACACACACACACACACACACACACACACACACACACACACACACACACACACACACACACACACACACACACACACACACACACACACACAGCCTGTAATAAATTAATACCGTATTCGGAGAGAATATGTTCGAGACCAATCATGGACCAAGCAAGTCTTTTCTTCATTTTTATCTGTCCACTCTCTCTCTCTCTCTCTCAGTTTTGTGTATGTGTGTGTGTGTGTGTGTGCGTGCGTGTGCGTGCGTACGTGCGTGCGAAACTTACGCGCATTGGACGGATAAAACAATTAAAGTAGTAAAAAAAGGAAGGATGGGAAGAGGAAAAGCAGCATTTAATGAAAGTAGTGTAAAATTGAGTATAGCAAAATGTAAAAGTTTTCAATAAAATTGATATTTTAGATTCACTATATATGATGTTTTTTCTTTTCTTTATTTTTAAAGGGAATTTACGATGAGAAGTCGAAATTCTCTTATAAAGAGTCAACTATATTTTTAAAAAATTTTAAATTATTTTTGAATATCTTTTTTATTTTATTGTATTTAACTAATTTTAAACGTTATTCAGTTTCTTTTGGCACTACTTAGTTTAAACGCTGTTATTTTCATTTGTATAAATAGACACAGAATCAATGTGTAACGGACAGAAAGAATAGGCCTTCGCTATTTCCCCATGCAACCCTAACCTTCCCTGTGTAAATAAAGTGCAGATTTAATATAATGATATGAATCTCATCTCTCCATAAAACAAAACTCAGAGTATGGGGGGTATCATTTAGAGTTAACTGCATGTATGTCGTAATTCTCAATAAATTTGGCTTCTCTTAATAGTCTTCCTACTGGTTTTCATTACTTTTATCTTTCTGACTTGATTACGCCTCATCATTGACTTTTTCACAGGATACATCGCAGTGTACAAGATACTCTCTATGAAGTCGAACAGAGACACCAGAGATAGGCCTAACCACATACCCATGTATCCACCAACATAGCTGAAAAGTTCCACAGTCTGAAAGCAAAAAATTTCCCATTAAATATTTCAATGCTTGCACAATTTTTCAACGTATTAAACCGATGTTTAAAAACAATCATAAAAGTCATAAAATAATTATTGTTTGAATCTTTTAAATTTGTAGGCATAATCAGCATAAAACTTTAGACTACGTTAATCTTTAGGATAATACCCTGTTCGTATGTGTAGAACTGTTCGGGACAATCCAGATTGAAGAATGAAGTCAGTAAGCATTAGATTACATAAGCAGTGTTCGATTAGATGAGAGAAATAGTGTATTACGAACTTAAAGATTAAGTGAATTGCGTCTCCGTTTTCCAACCTACAGATTGTGGGTTCGAATCATTTCCGGCCATAGACGTCATAAGTCTCATCCCGGGTGAGACTTATGACCACCGTTCCATGCTGGAGATTTTCTGACTGAAGACTTGTCGCTGACGCTTTATGAAAGAGACGTAAGAAAAGAGCAACAACAGTAATTTGATTGTAATCAGAGGGTTCATGTATATTCTTTCTTTGGAATGATTACCGTTCTTAACTGAAGAAGATGAGATGGTACACATTTGGTAAACAGAAGTAAATCAATTAAATCAATAAAGAAATGCAGATGGGGTCGCCGAAGCTACTCGGCAGTAAAACCATCCATTCTCGAAGCAGATCAAGTAACTGGAAGTAAAAACTTCATTTCATCAAAAGAAGCTGGAAAAAAAAAGTCTAATTCTTGAATGGACCTTGCAATAGAAGGAAGGACTAAATCAGGTATATATATGGTGGCGGTCTTTAAAAGACATCCCTTCTCTAAAGCAGACAACCTCATCGTGCATGCACATTTCACATGGAGGATGAGGAGATGCTCCATCCAGTATTGTTCTAGCACAAACACTTCTTTTCTTCTAATAAATCCTACATTTGGCCATAAAGTCTCTCTCCCTCCCTCCCTCCCTCCGTCCCCCCCCCCTCTCTCTCTCTCTCTCTTTCCACTATTTTAATGATGATCCCACCCACGAAAGGTTATTTTCAAACCTAGAGTATATTTTGTACTGTTGGTGGGCTAAGGAGGTTTTCTATTATTTATCAATTTTCTATTTTTCTGACCTTTTGAATTAATTTTTGCATAGTCCGGAAAAAAGAACGAATACGCTAACCAATCGCAACAACAGTAATTTGATTGTAATCAGAGGGTTCATGCATATTCCTTCTTTGGAATGATTACCGTTCTTAACTGAAGAAGATGAGATGGTACACATTTGGTAAACAGAAGTAAATCAATTAAATCAATAAAGAAATGCAGATGGGGTCCGCTTGGATCGAACAGATGATGACGAATGATGTTGATGATGATGATTTATCGCTTCTGTCGTTTTTCCGACCCTAGGTGACTTCGTAGGCAAGAATTCTTGCCCACAAAATGTTGTGGTGATATTTTCCCAAACCTCATTTTATCCGGGCTAGGGACCGACATACAGCTGATGAATCAGACCAATGGCTGGGACGTACGTATTCATGACTGTAATCCATATGTGTTCCCGGGGCCGATTTGTCTGTTCTGGGGATGAAAAATTTCCTACATCTGTATGAGACCAGCTAATTCACCTTTCGTCGAAAGAGACCAGATAAAGATTTCTCATTTCACGGAAGGGAATAGAACCCAGGTCTTTCCGACCAAATGGCTTCGTATATACTGAAGAGTTTCCGAAGCTCATGATGAAGAATGATTCTACTAAT
The DNA here is from genome assembly GCF_054136105.1 of Typopeltis vanoorti. NCBI lineage: Eukaryota > Metazoa > Arthropoda > Arachnida > Uropygi > Thelyphonidae > Typopeltis > Typopeltis vanoorti. Next base: position 67,595,975 of record NC_143559.1, read on the forward strand.
CGCGAAGTAGAATGTTGCCTGGAAAATTATGATTGAAATTTTCTGTTTAGATACTTCATCGAATAGCATTCTAATAATATTGTTTACAACCCTCTGAATACACTGAAAAAGAGAAGTTTGATCCTGGGATGTTGAAGCGTACTTGAAGAAATGAAATTGTACTGGTCCCATTCTACTATTGAAATGTTAGCGATAGAGAAGGAAGTACGGGATATTATCTCCTCTCTTTGACTGCAGCTATCGTCAGTCTCTGACAAAACTTCATTAATGTTGGCTTATCTTCTGTACCTAACGAGACTTCGCGGAAAGCAAGAAGATGTTCGTCTTCAAGTCCATCGTGACTTGGCATGTTCAGTACAAATTTCAGCATTAACAGCAGCGGGATGCTTTGCACAGCGTTACCTCCAAGACTGATAGAGGTGGTAAATGCTCGCTAACTAACGTTCTGGGTGGAAAAGGTATATTTGAGATGATGTTTCTGATTTCACATATATATTTTGAGAGTTGGTGTTGAAGATCTCTAGAGAAGAGATTACGGTTTATTTAATCCTTTGCCTATCCATGTTGCTAATGTAGACAGGATTGAAATCTTTCCGGGGGTGGGGGGAAGGAATTATAATAAAAATCACATACAGTCAATAATCTCCAAGAGCTCAGTCATGCTATGTATGGGGTACTGTACTAATAAAAGGAGCACATTTAAGCCTTGTCATAATCTTTCAGAATTTAATTACTTAATGAAATGTTTCGAAGAAATGATATTCAGTGTATGCAAGCTGCAAGCTTCTGCATTCTGTTTAAAATATTTAATTCTAACGGTTGAATTAGATATTATGTTATTTTATTTTATTTGTATGATGTATGCAAAGTATGTCATGCACTCATAAGATATATTGCAAATCACGATCTTTGATGCAAAATACAACACGTATATTTACTCTAATAATCCAACATAGCCACCAAATTCCATGTTCATTGTATGTTGATATGTGTGTGTGTGTGTGTGTGTGTGTGTGTGTGTGTGTGTATTAACAGTGTGTTATATGTGTGTAATGGAATAAGAAATCCAAAGTTTTTTTTTTTTTTTACTTCTAAACAGTCTGAGGTCACTTGAATTTGGAGTATTCTTCAAATAATCTACTAACTACTTTATTTAAAAGTGCCGAATAAAAGAATATGTTTTTCTTCTGGCTGTCCTAAATAACTTAGATATCACCGCGAGTTAGGAAAAAAAGCTAAGCGATAATTATAGGGAAGAAACATTTCCTTACCTCAAACTTTGGGACGTGTATTGACTTCTTTATTTTAAAGCGAGACATTTTTATTATTACAATAGCCTCGGATAGCCTAAAAATGTAAACTGTATCAGTAATTTAACCAAACTAATAATATATATATATATATATATATATATATAAAGAAAGAATTTTTGTTTTGATATATGAGGTTTGTATGCGTAACACAGAACTTGATCTTATGAGAGAAGTCGTTGGAAGGTTACTGTAGTCAGTTGTGACTTATTCTGCTTTTAAAATCACTTGGTTCGGATTGGTTTAGTTAGAAATACCGCAACGTGACTAATACTACACATACTGGCAAATGAATTAGAAACTTTGATGCACATGTAAGTGAACTTAAGCAGTGTATATGCAAAATACTTGGTCATGTGAATCACGTGTTCTAGTCAACTATTTAAGAGTGTTGATTAGAACAAGTGATTCACATGACTAAGTATTTTGCATATATGCTGAGCAAGTGACGTTTACTTAAAGCTGCATAATCGTTTCTAATTCAGTTCCCGAAATTGTAGAATTAGTCAAGTTGCTGGTGGTCGTTAATCGTCAATAGTGTCGATCACAATGAGAAAAACAAAGGATCTTTCGAAGTTCGATAAAAGGCTTATTGTGCGTGTTCGTCTTGCTTGAACCACGATTTTGAAAACAGCAGAGCTGACTAATTTCCCAAAAGATGAGATAACCCGGTGTTTAATCAGTGAAAAAAAAACTAAATTGAAAAAACTAAAACGAAAAACCTTCATTGCTTGTCTAAGAAGCGTAACTGAGATCCTAAGACAGTCTATCAGGAACTAGTTCGCCATCTCTGAGAATGCTTGTACAGTTTTCAGAAACATTTAATAAAGCCTGTTCCCTACCCATATGTCACCGGACAATACTCAGGGAATTGAAGAGAATCGGTAATGCCAATCGCTAAAGGGAGTCCAACAAAATATTAAATAAGTTTCTAATTTAATGGCGGTTATGTGTATATATTATAAGGGGGAACGGAAAGTAATCAATTTTTAATTACATTTTTATTATAAATTTTATTAAAGAACAAATTAACATTATTCAATTCTATAATCGCCATCGTTAATTATAACCTTATTCCAACGATCTACTAAGTTTAGAATTCCTTTTTTGAAAAATGTTTTTTCTTTGATGGAGGATGTGTTAGAAGTTTCCATCCTAACTGCCTATTTTTTTCTTGAGTCATTCTTGTAGAATGTGGTTTTGCATTATCTTGCTACAAAATTACCCTTTTTCGATTGACAAGCGCAAGACATTTGATTAACAATGCATGATGTAGTCACTCTAACTGTTCACAGCAGTAGATGGCTGCTGTGATAGTCTTACCTTGTTCCATGAGTTCGTGATGAATAATTCCATGAATATCCCACCAAACGCACAACAGAACCTTTTGTGGATGAAGTCCATCTTTAGGTGTTGGAATTGGAGTTTGATTTGGAGAAAGCCACTGATTTTTGCGTTTATTATTCTTACACAGCAGCCATTTTTCGTCACCAGTTACGACTCGTTCCAAAAAGGGGTCATTTTGTTGTCTGGTCAACAATGAATTGCAAATCGCCCGTCTCTGTGCTTTATTGTTTTCTGACAGTTCACGCGGTACCCATACACCCTGTTTAAGAACCTTGCCACTCTTATGTAAATGCTCTTGGACAGTTGACCAGGATGAATTAAGTTTCTCTGCTAATTCTTGTATGGTTTGTTTTGGATCTGATTCAGCGAGAGTCTTAAGCGCATCGTCATCTAGAGTAAGAGGTATCCAGATCGAGGACGATCAGAGAGATCAAATTTTTTTCTGCAAATCTCCTAAACCATCGCTGACATTTGTTAACCTTCAATACGTCTCCATAAGTTGAGCAAATGATTTTGGTAGCCTCGGTAGCATTCTTTCCTTGGTGAAACAAAAACAGCATGCAATGACGTAAATGGTGCTCTTCAACTTTAAAGTCCGCCATATTCAAAAAAAAATCTAAAATAAAAAGAAAACACATTTTTATTTAGAAAAGTAATGCTAATATTTAAATAAAAATCAAATTTAATAATTTATGTGTTATTTAAGAAACAATCGGCTAAAAATGACCTATTAACAATAATTGATTACATTCCTGTCCCCCTTATACATCTGTTAAATGCGTACGATCATAGGCTGGGTTATCTGTTTTGCAAGATGAAAACCCAAGTTTGCTTTGGAAGATAGTTCATACTGATAACCATGAAATTTGCGTCATTCCCGTCCTACATGGAACTACCAAAGGATTACATTACATCGGATTGAATCCCATGAATGCATGCAAAGATGGTGCCTGCAGGAGAACAATAATTACAAGAGCATATCGTTCATTCTGTATGCTAAGCATGATTAAGGCAGTATTATTGCTTGCATAAGCATAAGGCAGTATTATTGCTTGGGAATGATTCTTCTTCTCTTTTTTATTTATTTTTTTTATCGTAGTGTGCTCTGGAAAATGAACGTTGAAATTTGTGTTCATGTTCTGGTCGCTTGTGTTGCCAATACTGGCTATGACAATTCAAACAGAACGACTTCAATGAGTACCTACAAGATAAAGCTTAACGTCATAAAGCCAAGAACTGAGTAGTATGGCTTGACAAAATGGAAATGCAAATGCCGTGATTTCGTGACATCATATCGATAAAAATCTTAAAAGGCAACTAAAGGAAGAGTTACAACTTCGGTTGTTTATTACTATAACATTTACGATGTGCAATCATTTTTATTTGCCAGATTTTTTTATTTATTAGGTGACACACTTCATTTATAGTTAGAAAGATTTTTTGTACAAATGAAAAAAAAATGTCATCAGACTTACTTGCATCCTTCGTCCTCCTTTGCACACTTTTATGGAAAAAGAAAACCAAGTATATATTAATTACAAATAATTTATATTAGAAGAATGAAAAGTTCATACAAAAATTCTTTTTATCACACTGATTGATTTCTATAAAAATTATTTCATATAATTACCTGAAATATATGAAATGATTTATTTGTTCCATTTGGATCATTGTATTATTCATAACTGGAAACACGTGATAGATTATGCCTTTCGAAATTATGATCTATTAATGAGGAAAAGTGTAACTTTTTAATTACTAGCAACTACTAGATCCACCCATCTTAGTAGTGATTCTTTTATTTACTGTCTGAGATACTTTTCTCTCTTACTGCATAATAAAATCATTGAGAGCCTTGGATTGAATGGATAGCTTGAATCCTAAGCCGATTGGATTAGGATAGACATTGTTTGTCCAGTAGTCTTCATAAAGTTACGGAAATCTCGAAATCTCAGAAAATCCCAACCTTTTAAGTGGTAATATACTAGTCTTCGACTCAAAAACCGTAATACTTCGGTTACCAATGAGAATCCAATGAGACTAATGTAGAATTCAGCCGTGTAAACGCGTTCTGCTCATCTTCAAGTCAGGATAATTCAAAACCATGTCTTTCCAATCAAATGATGGTACATCTGTAATTTTGCTTACTCATATATTGCGTAATATTTGCTTTTGTTTAATGCTTTGCATAGCATTTTTGCTGAATCTACTAAAGAATTGAGTGTTGTACAGGATGCAAGTAACATTTGTAACCTGTCAACTCAAGAAGAGTTAGGACTATGTCTTATGGCGGGTTAAGGCTTTCTGCCGAGGCGATTAACAGACAATACACTCGCAATGTCATAATTCTGTCCAGTCCATCAATTCATTCTAATCCTCCGATAGGCATGTATTTTAATTCTTGCTGTCTCTCACGAAGTCCAGAATATATCTTTTTGTGTTGAATGATGATAAATCTCTTGATTGCTAGTTAAAAAAAAGGATCATTTTGCGCATGAGCGATAGAAACATAATAGTGCCTTCCATCTGTAGCTTTATTAATTTGTTCACGTTACAACCTTGGCATGAACTCCATTGAATGCTTATTGAGATGTAAAACGAACATTTCGAGTATGTCGATCTATTCCTGGTTATATTTATTGAGAAATGATATCTTGCTTCATGAGTTAGTTTCGTATGAAATACTTCCTTCATATTATGTCAATGTTAAGATATGCCGAATGCTATGGCCACTGAAAATATAATGCTTACTGGGGTAGAGAGGGGCAAATTAGTTCAAAAAGGAAATTATTTCAGTATAATATGATAATTTATAGATATTTGAAGATCATTTGTGTTCAGAGTCACGAATCTCATGTTTAATAATAATTTTCATAGTAACGAATAGCATATCATTCTGAGTTTTCAAAAGCATTAGAAAAAATAAATTAAAATAAATAAACAGTAATTTCACAGATACACGAATATTAGAATAGTTACTAAAAAATAAAGACAATAATACCCCCAATGCTGCTCATGGGATATTTTAATCAAGTTAAAAAAATCTAAGGTATTGAAGTTGCATATTCCATAGAAGTATTGTTCGTCTTTGCTATTATTCTACTTCCAGAATAAAATTAGTTTTATATATTTTATATTTAAATTATAGAGAAGAAAGAACAGGTGGCGGGCTTGCTATCCTTTTGAAGACCCCAGAAATCAAATTCAAAGAAATCACCCTAAATCAATATTTAAATAATGACAGTTCAACGGAAGCTCAAGCTGTTGAAATACATCTACCAAACCATTCTATTTCAATCACAAACGTCTACCATCCTGATAATACAAATATTGATACAGACATCATTGAAAAGCTAAGCGATTCTCTAACTGATGCAACTATTATACTTGGTGACCTAAATGCAAAAAGCCCAACGTGGGGCTCCCCCAATTTAGACCATAAAGGTCAACAATTGGAAGACCTCTTTACAGATTTGGAACTCACAACAATTAACAATGGACAGAGCACCTATCTTTCTAAAACTACGGGAACTGAATCTGCTATTGACATCACAGCCATTAATTATAGTATTGCATCAAGTGCACAATGGAAAATTCTGGGAAATGCCATCAGTGACCACAGACCCATAATAACAACACTAAACTTCAAGATTGAACAAGAACAGCAAACCAAAAGGACGTGGAACTTCAGAAAAGCTGACTGGACAAGGTTTACTCAAACCTTGGAGAGCCTCTGTCAAGATGAACCTGTCTCTGGAAACCTCGACAGAAAATTACAAATCCTTACTTCACACATCAGTAAAGCTGCCAAAGCAACAATACCAAGAGGCCAGCGGAAAAACACCTGGATACCATACTGGAAAGATCACAATATTGATTCAATGATTACAGAAAGAGACAATATCAATGAACAATTCAGAATTAATAAAACTGATGATTACAGAAAGAAATTAATGGACATAACACACAAAATAGAGCAGGAAATTTGGAAGTGCAAACAAGAGAAATGGGCGGAACTTTGCAGTAACCTGGATCCAAGAAAAGACAGCCAACACTGGAACATTATTAGAATCCTAGACAATATCAAAAAAGAGAACCAACAGAAAACAAACTTCATCATAAATGCTGGCAAACAAGCTATTACAGATCAAGAAATTGCAAACACACTGGCAAAAACCTATTCAAACAACTCCAAACTTCAGTATAACAGAGAGGACAAGCCCCTCAATAAACTCACAAGTAAAATGCTAAAACAAGCAAGAACATACCAAACTAATGACATCTTCTCCGAAGAATTTACACTAAGTGAACTAAATTCATCAATCGAGAAAACTGCACCTAATAAATCCCCTGGTAATGATCTTATCTTTGGTCATATGGTCAAACACCTTGGCAAAAATGCCAAAGAACAACTTCTGGACATTCTCAATACCTCTTGGCGAACAGGCAAACTTCCAAAAGAATGGAAAAAATCAGTTATTGTACCCATCCTGAAACCTGACAAAAATGCTGCAGAATGTCAAAGTTACAGACCTATCGCATTAACTAGCATACTTTGTAAAATTACTGAAAGAATCATACACTCCAGGCTTATGCACTGGCTGACAAAAAATAAGAAAATCAACTACTACCAAACTGCTTATAGAACTCGTCATTCGACAACAGATCAATTATTCCATTTCTGCCAAACAATAATAGACTAATTTCAGGAAAAACCAACAAAAAAGACAACTGCCATATTCCTTGATATGACTGCTGCTTTCGATCGTGTTTGGATCAAAAAATTAATACAAACAATACATGATATTGGAATTAGAGGAAACGCTTTAATCTGGATTGCTGATTTCATCAGAGGAAGAAAGATCAAAGTCAGAATCAATACAGCAATATCAAAAGAGCGGAGAACCTGGGCTGGTGTTCCCCAGGGCTCAGTACTCAGTCCCTTACTATTCCTTCTATATGTCAATAATATTCATCCCTACCTTACAGAAGACACAAAAGTAACTTGCTATGCAGATGATATAGCCATCTGGCACACTAGTGCTAAAATCAAAGAATCAGAGGAAATTCTAAACAAATCCATGAGAGGATTAGAAAAATGGTCAGACGAACTCAAACTTAAAATCAACCCAGACAAAACAAAACTAAGTACATTTAGTACAGACAGGAAAAATAGACATTCCTGCAATCCCAAAGTCATGATCAATAACAAGCTAATTGAAAAAGTCACAAATCCAAAATACCTTGGTATTACGCTTGATCAGGAATTACGTTTTGCACAACACATCTCTAACACTTCCAACAGAGCTCTAAAAAAATTAAATATACTGAAAAGGCTTTGTGGAACAAATTGGGGTGCAAAGCCAAAAATCCTCAAAACTACTTACACTACACTAATAAGGCCAATAATGGAATATGCAGCACCTATCTGGTCACCTTCGGCTTCATCGGTAAAGAAAAACCTAGACAAAATACAAGCAAAAGCATCCAAGATTATCATTGGTGCAGTCTCATCCACTAACAACATCAGAGCCCAACAGGAATGTGGGCTTGACCTGCTGGAGGACAGACGAAAATTTGCCACCATAAAATTCATAAATAATATCAGAAGCTACCAAAGTGATCATATCTCCCTAAAAACCTATGAACATTGGAACCAAATTTGCAGACTTCACAGATCATCGACTTTACAATATGATGACACTATCAGGAAAGAAATAGGTCTTGATCAGCTAAATGTCCACATAAACAAAGAACCTCTATTTTCCAGTCCTTTACCTTCAAATACCTTCATAAATCTAAACCTTACCAAACTCTGTACAAAAAAAGAACCAAAAGAAATGCTTAAAGAAAAAGGCCTAAATACCATCAACCTTCTTTCATCCTCCAAACAGGTTATTTGTTATACCGATGGATCATCAGACACCAATATGATTAATGGAGGCGCTGGTGTTCTCCTTCTACTCCCGAAAGGTGAAAAACTTTCAATAAAAGTTGGATCTGGGAGAATCGCTTAAAATTTTACCAGCGAACTCTACGCAATAATTAAAGCACTAGAAGCCTACTTAAATCTATCATCATCTCAACAATCTGAAGGAATTATAATTTACAGTGACTCAAGATCAGCTATGGAGGCAATCAAAAATGGCAATACCAAGCTCACACAAGACATCCATAAACTCTTAAATCATCTAAAGTGTTTAGGTAAAAGTTGCATTCTACAATGGATTCCTGCTCATGTAGGCATTGATCACAACGAAGCAGCTGATAAATTAGCAAAAGAGGCCAGAGAACTCAACCAAGAAACTCATATGATAACTCTTGCTGATGCCAATGCACTAGCAAAAGCTAAACTAATTCCATTGAAATCAGTGATACAACATCAAATTCCCGAGATCAATGCTGACAGAAGGACCTCCACCACGATAGCAAGACTACGAACAGGACATTATAGAGGAATGAAGATCAATACAGATGATACGAGAACATATAGAAACTGCAACAACTGCCCCAATACTGAACTGACACCCACTCACATCTTTACCTGTCCAGCAATTACAGCAGCCTTGCAAGAAATAGATCCTAATCCTGAACAACAGCTCTATACAAACAAAATCACAGACATAGCCAAAGCAGTACAAAGAGCGCACGGAAACATCTAAGACTCTTCAAAGGACAAGACAACAACAACATTTAAATTATACACAAATTATTACTGTTTGGAATTGCAGGCTTTGTTTACTTACATCTTCACCTAAACTGTCTACCTTTTCTATCCGAGTAACGTAATCTGCCTCGCTAAAAAAAAAAAAAAAAAAAAGAAAAAAAAGTATAGTTTTTCTTAATATTTTTGGTTGCTATTAAATTTACATTCTAGTTAGTTTAAAGTCATTGATAGAAAAAAAAATAGCACCAGTTAGTGCAGCATTTGTAATCTGTTCCATAAAAGCATTTTTCCTGCATTTGTGGTTAAGATGCAATACGAATTCGAATAAATCGAGCTCCATATATTTTGTATGGAGCACAGATCATCGCGTGGTCATTTCGAGCTAAATTTTCAATCTGATTGGACAAGTGTAGCTTTAGCGATTTTCGCTCAAAAAATAACCAACGAGTTTTACAAACTCGCACTAGAAAACGTCATACAGAGGTTTTCCAGTTCGAGTTGAAAATACAAGTGATGAAATAGTCATATGACCAACGCATCAATGAGGAATATTTCAATAAGTTTGACAGATTCGAGGGAATATTTTGGTGAATATAAGTGAGAACTTTGTAACATTTCATTTCAATATTTGCTTATTGAATTTGCTTATTTCAATATTTGCTTATTGAATTTGCTTATTTCAATATATGCATATATGATTTTAGATTATTCTGAAGAAAATAATTAAATGAAATGAATAAAATACAGATAATAATAATATATATTTCATGATAGTCGTATAGGAGAAGAAACCAGCTATACCCTATATGAAAAACGTAGATATTTAGATTATTGCCTAAAACTTGCACTACGTGCGGGTCAGCCAGACGTGCACTACTTGCAGACGCTAACTTGACCTACTTGTCTGCTTGCTTACTTGGAAAATGGATTAAAAACCAGGATTGTAATTAAAATAGCTTGGCATCTTTGAGATCTATCTATATATATATATACTTCTTTTTTATAATAAAGTGACAATAGAGTTGGATACGAAATGGCTACACAGTGATACTGCTGGACTTTACAAACTCATTTGACAGAATTCTACGTAGAATTCTGCCTGCTGCATAATCTGAAGCAAATTGGGATGGATACTGATTTTGATAGCGGATGACAGATATCAAAGGGGTTTTTCATGGGGTGAGTTAACTCCAGGAGAAGGCAGGTGACTAGTTGTGTACCACAGGTCAGTACTTGGCCCTCTGTTCTTTAATTTGTATATTAGCGATACAGAAATTGATTTAACGGGAAATATTCAGTTGTTTGCTGGTGATACAAAGATCTTGCGGGTAATCCAGAGATCTTGCTGGATGACTTAAATAGATTAGCAGCATGGGAAAAGGTAAATAGTTGCAAGTTTAATGTGGCCAAGTGCAAGGTGGTACACTTTGGGAATAAAGGATTATAGGCTGTGTATTATACTGATGAATCTGAGCTTTAGGAAACTGATGAGACCAGGGAGTTTTGTGTGTGTGATTGATGACAAGAAGTGAAAATTAGAGTACATATTGCAAAATTAGCCAAAACTGCACATCAGATTACCTAAATTTTTTAAAAGCAAACTAACAAACTGGACAGAGGAGTTATTGTTCCCTTTTGTGAGGCTTTACTATGGCCACAATTGAACTACTGCTCACACATCTCGACTCACGCATTCCGTAGAGGATGAGGAAGTGGTACTGAAGATCTAGAGGTGAGTGACGAAGATTGTGGCACTTCTATAGAATTCTTTCTGTGAGAATTGATTAAAGGTCCATAGGCTTGAAAACCTAGCTTACAGGCGGAAAAGAGGAGACACGATAGAGGCATATAAGTTATTAAAGGATTTTTATAAGAGTGACAGTGAAGTTTCAGTACCTTGCAGGAAGGTAATGGATAAGGATTCACCCATGAAAATTGCGTAAGAGTGAGTTAGGACTAGATTTTGCATGCAGGGTGGTGAATGGGTGGAATGGGTTACCAGACGTGGTTTTGATTGTTCATCGCTGAATGAGTTAAAGGATGAAGTTATATATTGTATAAATAATAGATCTCCTACTGTGAGACTGCATGAAGATGCCTATATAATAATAATAATGATAATAATAATAATAATATTTTTATTAATTATTTTCATTTATTTAATTATTAATTTAATTAATAATAATATATTTTTTTAAAAACTGTAATAACATTTTATTTATCATCATACAGAGCATTTACACGTATACAGTAAAGCATACTATTATATTTTTTGTTCAGTATAAAATGTAGAGTACAGTCCTTTTTTTTTACAGCGAATTTCATTAAAATGTTTTGTAAAATATTTTAATTTTAAAACATTTTACAAGTGTACTGAGGAAAACCATTTCTTTTCATTACTTCCCACAGTTTCACATGCTCAACACAGACAAAAGTTTTAGAGTAGGCTAAGAAACACATTGCCAGAGGGAATCTGAAATTCTTCATATTTTTCTATAATCTGTATAAGGCAAAGGATCTGATCTCTGGTGCCCTTACCTGATTACCTAAAACCTACTTGTTCCTCGGGCATCTCTGCCTAAACTTTGGCCTCTATCCTATTTAGCATGATCTTCAATAAAATTTTGCTGAGATATTAAACTAATAGTTCTGTAGTTCTTGCATACCTCTAATCATCTTTCTTATGTAGTGGTATGAAAACCGATTTCTTCCAGTCTCTAGGCCGTGATTCTGTCTCACATATCTTTGTATTCAATCTATGAAATACTTTTATCCCTCCATCCCCCATGGCTTTCATTAACTCTGCTGGGATTTCGTCTGCACCTGGGGCCTTATTGCTGTTAACCTGCTTAACTGCTCTTTCAACTTCATGCCTAAGTGGAGGAGTTTCGAAATCAGAATTTTCCTGGTGACAGAGCTCCACATTTTCTTTATCCACTATACTGTACAGTTCCTCACAGTACTCTTAAAATCTTTGTTTTTTTATTTCCAGCTCTTCTGTTAGTTAGTAATGCTCCATTCTTGTCTTTGATGACATTCAATTTGGGCATAAACTTGCACTTGAAGTCAAAAACTAAATAAAACAACCTTTTATAATTGTGGCTCCTCATCTGGAATCCTATATCTAAACATTTATTGTTATAGAACTATTCTTTGTACTGCATATAATTAATTATACTTTGTGTCATGTTTAATAATTTTACATTCAACTATCTGATTGGAACTAAAATGAGACAACGCAAGGAATATTTGTTGAGATCCCAAAGGATACGTGTGCGGTGTTCATCCACGAAATATCATTATCACCGATATCATGTTTTTGCATTTATTCCCGTTAAAGTCTCCTCCAATTGTTTGCAGAATTAAAATGGAATACAATATACTAATGCTTCATTGTCCTCTTCAGGAGGGTAATAAAGCATTAGTGCTTCATGAAGAGGGCGCTGTTCGCCGCGTAAACATTGCGTCACATTCGCGTTAACAGCCTGGGTGTGCATTCGAAATGCATACACCTTTGCAAATATAAGAATAGAGCGCAGCGGGTCAAATTCGTAGCGTGGTAGTATTTTTAAACCGCTAAGAAGGCGTGGCTAGGTGAGCTAAAACTTTAAGCTCACTCAGCACCTACCGTCAGTGATTGGTTATTGTGTTAACCAATCCTATTAAACGTTGTCACTTTCATGAGTTGAGCGCTTTTTGTATCCGATGTATATTACAAACATTTGTTATGCATGTTTTCTAGAACTGAAAATTTGAAAGTGGATGTTAGGAGAAAATCCCTAAATGTTTCTCTTGCTATACATCGAAAGAGAAACATTTAGTATGACAACTGTTGAGGTTGCCAAGTTTTTTTACCGGTATAGAGGTATTTTATTCCAGTCTTCGGAAACAACAGACAGTAAAAAATAACTATTCCTAAATAGAATATTCTATGTATTATAAGACATTGTTGATCTACAACAAAATACCAGAATATGTGAGATTGATAAGATAGAAGAACCGCTGATACTAAAAAAAAAAACAAAAAACTTATGAATGTAGGACTCCCGAAAGTGTAGATAATTTCGATAATGATCGGATATTATGTATACTGAGTCTCAGTAATCAAAACAAATTTCTTGGAAAATGGAACGAAATATGCACAAACCAGAGAAATACACATAACATGGGCAACAAATTTTACAAGATGATTTTCTGCTCCATCAAACCATATTAATTCCTGCAATACTCTTTCTCTCTCTCTCTCTCTCTCTCTCTCTCTCTCTCTCTCTCTCTCTCTTCATAAGTTTTTTTAATTATGCCATCATAAATTCACTTATTCATGTTTAGACTTTATTGGATCATGCTATTCGCTCTACCCAGCAACTTATAGGACACACATGTCACAAATAATAATTATTAAGTATTCGTTTACCATTAATGAAAGGGTCTCTATTCACACTTATTCTTTCCTATTCTCACATGTCTTATAAATGATGTTTCACATATTTTCATCTTTGAGTATTTAAAAAATACCAACCAAATAGAGCATTCTCTTTCATTGTTGTTTTCTAATCAATCCTAAAACAGATTGTTCTCCCAACTCTACGCAGAAGTATTCAACGTTATCCTGCAATTATTTGCATTAGATCAATTAAGATAAGCGCTGATGCACTATGCCCTCTCAAAACTTTCATACATCAACAAAATGCAATTACAAGGTCATGGGCGTCTGGGGGGGGGGGCACGGGGCACTTCTCCATGGGATCAATTAAAAAATTCCACAAATTATAATCGTAAAATTTATTGAGATATGTAATCTTGCACCCTCGACTTGGGAACGCTTTTTCTGTCTTAAAATGTTATTATGGGTTGGCCTGTTGCTGCTCAATGCGGGATAGCCATAAAACACGTGTTATATTTCAGCAATAAAACACATGTTCCTGTTTTTGGTTCATCTTTTTCTGATTTGTGAACAGTGACTAGTTGGTTCGCCCTCTGTGTGTCTAGTGAGTAACTGAGTGAAGTGTGAATTGTAAATTTACAGTGAAACAAATTTAAACAGAAAAATACATTTTTAAAAGGTAAGTGTGTGTGTAATTTAATATTCTTTTACTTGTTGGCTCTTTGATTTTTTTTTGCTTTTAAACTGAAATAATTTAATTTAGGATTATTTAATTAGTTGATTTTTAATAAAATATGCCGTTAATTTTTTATATATGATATTGTGCTAAAAACTATTAATTCTGAATACCTTTTTCTCCAAGAATTAAAGATCATTAAAATCTATGCAAAATGAAAATAATGTATTTATAGTTTATATCGACAAATAATTACATCCAAAAAAAGTTAAAAGACTTTAATTGATGTAATTATTTAATTAAATCAATAATTATAAAAATTTATTGATGTAATTATTGTCTCCAAGCTTTGCACTCCGCCCCCCTCCCCTGGAAAATTTTCTGACGCATGCGCAGGGTCGCCTAGAGGGGATGACATCTGAGACTTTTGTCTCAAATGTCACTGAAACGACGTCGGGGCCTGGCATCGAAAAGGGCACGACCGTCGGGCCCCGACGTGTCACATAACTGTGTTTACAATGCATGGTTTTAATTCTCGTAATAATACAACAATGATAAAGGATAATGGCATATAGAGAATGATACTGTGTTTTGTTTTAGACAGACGGCTAAGCTCTTTAGCTTGCCGTGAGTGTCCAGTAAAAAAAAAAAATAAAATAAATAAATAAAAAATAAAATAAAATATATATATATATATATATATATATATATATATATATATTACCAGTGCTGCAGTGGTTACCAGCATCTCGAGGAGCTTGACGGCATCATATTTTTGACGTGCGATCACGTATATATTTGACATGTGATGACATATTTTTTTTTTATAATTTCGCGAGTATTACTGTTTTCACTCGGTCCGTCTGTACTTATTTTGGTTATCAAACCAAATTATCTGACATGTCCACTGAAAATTCACTGGATAATGGAGAATTTTTATTTTAGTCACTAAAATACATTTAAACAAAATATGTACTTGCGCTTTCCCAGTAGTACTTATTCAAATTTTTGAATCAAGTAAAAATGTGCTAACATAATTTTTAAGAAAACTTTCAACTTACTAACAGGCATCACTACATCTGCTGTAACAATCAGAAATCTCTTCTGAGGAGAGAACCGTGTCGTATTCTGAAATAAATAAATAAATAAAATAATTTACTCCAAGAATTTTACTTGTCCGGCAGTATTTTTATTTTCAGAAGGATTTTCAATTACCTAACCCCTTAGTCCCTTTCAGGCATGAATCCCATGCTACCAAGCGCTTCCCCAGGTTGCGGATAGGGGAATGGCCTCTGGATACAGAGATTAGCTGTGAATAAACAGGGAAACTTGTGAATAAGCAGTCGTGGACAATGGGACGGCATCTAACCAACAGGAAGTGATAAGATGGACAGCGGCATGGTTAAAAGCCACACATTTCTACTGACGGGGATGCGACACGGCGAGATGTAACCGTCATTCAATAAGTTACAGCCCGCTGGAAGTTGGGGCAGCAACAACTTTCATCCTATTAAGCGGAAGATCACTATAAGTGACAACGGCGTAAAGGATACTGTGGTAAGCGGAGCATCATTAAGAATGAGAAACGATTAGCACACTGATCCTCTCTAGAAGACTATTGCTGGACAAGGAAGGCAAAGAGATACCACCTTATTCTATTTTTCCCTAGTAAGATAGTAGTAGTATGATTGAATATTCTAAAAGATAGTAAAACGCACATGGCTTAATAGTTGTGCACGGTAGCGGAAGAGGCAAGGCGTCTCAGCTCGTAAACCAGCGAAATCCTTGTAGATTCATTGGGAAGTGGAATGTGAGAACCCTCCTACAAACTGAGAAATTGGAAAATGTGAAGAGAGAAATGGATAGATAAAAAATAGCCACATTGGGAATTAGTGAAATGAGATGGACTGGAACTGGAGACTTTTGGAGTGGTCATTACAGAATCATTTATTCAGGTGATGAGACAGCAAAAAATGGAGTCGCGGTGGTTCTCAATAAGGAATGGGGAAGAAGAGTAATCAACTTAGTAAAATGTAGTAGCAGATTGATAATGTAAAATTAGAAGCAAAATCAACAAATATTATAATAATACAAGCTTATATGCCTATTAGCGACCACAGTGATGATGAAGTTGAGTGAGTATATGTAGATATTGAAAATATAATCAAACTCGCCAAAAAGATAATCTTATTGTCAAGGATGATTGGAATGCAGTCATAGATGAAGGGAGAGATGGTAGAGAGGTGGGAAAGTATGCACTTGGATGCCGAAATGAAAGAGGAGGTAACTTTTGGAGTTCTGCCACTAATTCAATCTGATCATTACTGACATCCGGTATGAGTTAGCAAAAAGAAGAAGGTATACTTGGAAAATGCCATGGGGGGCGGTATAGGAAGCTACCAATAGATTATATTTTGAAAAGAAATACATTTAAGAATCAAGTAAAATCATGCAAACGTTACCTGGGAGCTGATGTCGACAGTGACCACCACAATTTTGTTTTACTGAAATGTAATCTGAAATTTATTAAGCTGCCACAACCATGGAAAAGGCCCAAATGGAACAGAAATAACCTGAAAACAGAGAAAACCATAGAAACTATAAACGGCAAACTGATGAAAGCGTTAAAACTGGAGAGAGGAAAATAAAAAACATAGAGGAAAAATGAACTCATTTGAAGGATACAATCATCACGGCTGCCAATGACTGCATTGGATTAAGGAAGAAGCAAATAAAAAAAAAACATAAATCACCCAGGATATTCTAGATCTAATAGGTGAAAGAAGGAAATACAAAACTTCCGTTAAGGAAGAAAGTGAAGACAAATATAAACATATAAAAATATGATAAATAGAAAGCATACCGAAGTAAAAGAACAATGGTATACACAGAAAAGTAAAGAAATAGAAGATCTAACAAAGACTGGGAGAATCGATAAAGCTTATAACATTATAAAAGAAATAAGCCAACAAAACAAGACAAGAAGTACGATCATCATAAATAAACAAGGGAGCATACTTATAGATAAGGAAGAAATATCGGAAAGATGGAAGAAGTACTTAGAAGATCTATATAGTGAAAAAGATCTAGACGCCAAGGTTAAAGAACATGAAACAAGATTTGATGTGGAAGAAATTGCTCCAACTATATTTAAAAGATGAATTTGAATTGGCACTGAATGAATTTTCAATCAACAAGTCACCAGTCATTGATAACATCCGTTCAGAATTAATAAAGTACTCAGGAAACATAACTAAGTCATACCCTTTCAAGATCATAAAGGATATTTATGAAACGGGGATAATCCCCAAAGATTTTACACAATGCTTTATCATACCCATTCCTAAAGTAAATAATGCAAACAAGTGTGAAAATCATTGAACAATAAGCTTAATATCACATGCATCGAAAATAATACTCAAGCTTATACAAAAAAGACTAACAAAGAATGTTGAGGAATATTTTGGCAATGACCAGTTTGGATTCGAGGAACACCAGGGGACATGAAAAGCAATCCTAGCTCTAAGAACAGTTATCGAAAGAAGATTTGAGAAGAATCAAAATACTTTGATAGTCTTTCCCTACTTGGAAAAAGTCTTCGATAGTATTGACTGGAACCAAATGTTTCACCTCCTAATAACAATAAAGGTAGATTGGAGAGATAGAAGGCTCATATTTAATCTTTACAAGCACCAAGAAGCCCTAATAGAAACAGCCAGCAATAAAACAAAAACCGCAATAGCAAAAATATGTGGAGGTGTAAGACAGGGGGTGCTCTCTTTCACCCATATTGTATAATATTTACATTGAAGATGCAATAAATAAATTGAAAGAATTAATAGAAACAGGAATTAAGATAAATGGAATGGATATTGGGATAATGGGGATAGAGGGACTGTTTGCGTACTACGTTTGAAGAGCTCTGAAAGATAAGTAATTTAGTTTTGTTGTTTTTTTTTTCTATTTTTTTTTTAAATAGAATTATTAGTTTAAAAATTGTGCTAGAATTAGAATATATTGCGAAATTAATTAGTTTGGCTTAAAAGGTTTGTATTAAATAGAGTTAATTTAGTTTTAATAAGACAAGGTAGATACCTAGCGTAGCACATGGCACCAAAGCGAAGAAAGGCAATAGCGTCCAAATCGCCGTATTTGTTTGAAGAATTTGACCAAAGAGAATTCGTCTAGTGTAAGGTCTGTGGAATGTAAGCTTTGCAAACAGGGGATGGAGTTTGGTTTTAGAGCGAAATTAGTGGGAAAGTGGAATGAAAATGAGGATCTGACGTGTGTCTCAGATCGCAAGATTGACGTAGTGGATGAAAGTCAGAATGCGATAGAAAATTCTGGTGTGATGTAACGCCAGATAGCATAGAGAGTGAGTTTAAAAGCGATACAATTGATAGTGAAAGTAAAAGTAAAGAGTGAGAGAATGGTTTGACTGATAAAAAAATGAAGAGTTAGCTGCGATGAGGGAGATAGCTCGGTTGCGCGGAGTGATACATAAGGCGAAGCGGCAGCTGGAGCGATTACAAAAATGTCTACCGAGTGGATCAGCTAACAAAAAGAAGCAAGTGCATGATAAGATAAATGAGAACATTGATCGGGAGTGAAAGAAAAATTAAGGAGTGACTGTTACATAGTGTTTCAGTAGTAAAAGGTTTAACAGATGAGAGTTTGACAAAATTGCGCTTTCAGGGTGTGAAAATTAATAATGTAAGTGAAGCTATTAGAGCATCGAATCATAAGGTGAAAGAAATGACAGTAGTGGCCGGAACGAATGATTTTAAAGTGAAAAATTTGCTATGAGAGAGGACTTGAAAGAATTACTAGAGGTAGCAAAAGGAAAGAGTGAGAGAGTTAAGATAGTTATTCTATTCCGCAGTATGACAGAGTAGAGTTGAGAAGGAGGACTATAATTGCGACTGACTCTATGCGTAGATTATGCAGGAGGAGGAGCAGTGTGGGGTTTGTTGATGTGTGGAGTGAGTTAGACGGGCGAAAGGGCTTATAGAAGAAGGATGGTTTGAATCTGAATGGTTTTGGTGTTCGGAGACTGGAAAAATTGTGGAATGAAGAAAAAAGAATGAAGTGAGAGTGGATGTGCAGAATCAGGGAAACTAGAGCTTTTAGGGAGGACGAGGATGCTGTTGAGTGGATACGCAGACATCAGGGAGGCAGCTGAGTGTAAGAATGCGTATAATATGCCTGAGTTAGGACGAAGGATAACAAACCAAAATGGGATAGTTATTATAAGGAGTCAAAATAGGGGTGGGGTAGGGGAATTCTGCACTTTATGTACACTAATGCCAGGAGTATTCGGAATAAGAAGGAGGAATATTTTGCCTTGGTTAGTTCTTCCTGGCCACAGGTTATTGGCATTAATGAGTCATGGCTAACAGAAAATGATATAGTTAGGGGATAGAATGTGAGGGGTATAGTGTGTTCAGAAAAGACAGAGGGAAAAGAAAAGAATGGAGAGAGAAGTGTTATTGATGAGAGATAATGACCTGCAGCCAAAGAGAATAGCAGTTCAACTTCAGAATAGTGAAAATAGCACATTTGGGGCTATCTGGTGTGAGATTGAGGTCAGCAGAACAAAATTTACAGTTGGGTGCTGCTATAAACCAGGCGATGAAATAGATAATGGAGATAGTATGCATAGGCAAATAGACTCAATGAGTGGAGGATAGGTAATTATTATGGGGGATTTCAACTATGGTAACACTGATTGGAGGGAAGAAAGGACAAATGGGAAGGAAATTAATTTTATGCAGTTACTAAGGGATAACTACCTGAGACAGCATGTAATGGAATATACTAGGGTTTGGAGAGTGCTTTACCTAGTAATTGCATCTGAAAATTGACGATTATGAATATGACCATGTTACCACCAATTGGTGACAGTGATCGTAAGATCTTGACCTGGGAAGTGGCTAAATGCGTGGAATTTTCGATTAAGACAGGGTACATGTGTAATTACCGGGCTGGTAAATATGACAAGCTTAGAAGATTGCTTGGATCGGTGCCATGTCATGTTAAACTGCAAGGGCTTGATGTTGATAGTGCATGGGAAGTGGTAAAGGAGCGTTTGAGGGAGGTAATGACTGTCCTAGAGTCCGGAGAGTATATCAAGTGGGAGGTAAATGGATGAGTAACACCATTAAGCTTGAGCTGCAAAAAAAGAAACAATTGTGGATGAAATTTAAGGAGAAAGGTGACCTGCAGGCACACGAACTGTACAAAGCAGAGGCCAGAAGGGTAACTAGAATGGTAAGAAAAGCGAAAGCAGATTATGAAAGGAAATTAGCAATGCAAGCTAAAGTGAATCCCAAATAGTTGTTTCGATATGCTGCAAGTAAAGGAAAAAATGTATACGGCAAAATGATTTTAAGGAATGTCGATGGCAGGGAAGTAACTGATTCAGCTGATATAGTAGAATTACTAAGCGAGCTCTTTGCAAGAGTATATCAGGCTGTGATATTGCGGGAATGAGAGAACGAATGGCTGATACAGGAACTGAAGTGAATGAAATCGAAGTGAATAGTATATTATAGAACCTTAATGTAAATACATGTGTGGGAATGGATCGTATACCAGCTCGAGTCTTATATGAAGCGCAAAGGAATTGTTAGTTCATAGTCGTAAGGTCATGAACTGCCAATTAATTAAACAATTAGAATTAAACAAAATTAATTAAACAATTAATTTTGTTTAATTTAAGTCTCAGCTCTTGGTTAGTCCCGATGGGGTGGAAAGAGGGGAAAATGTTGCATAAAGGAGGCTCCAAGACTGCTGTTGCAAACTACCGACCGATCACCATATTGGGAATCGTTGTCAAGGTTTTGCAGATAATAGTCAAGAGCAAAATACAAGATTGGATAGATAAAAATGGGAAACTATATGGAGGACAGCATGGTTTTGTGAAGGATAGATCATGCCTCAGTAACTTGCTCACGTTTTATAATACAGTCACTGCTGAACTGGATAAGGGTAATGAATTTACGGTGATACTACTGGACTTTGCTAAAGCCTTTGACAGGATACCACATGGTATTCTAATCAGTAAACGGCAGCGCATGGGGATGGATATAGGGTTGGTGAGATGGATAGGAGGGTGGTTGATGGACAGTAGTTTATTCAGGAGTGGATTCCAAAAGGAGGCCTGTTACTAGTGGTGTGCCGCAGGGTTCTATTCTTGGAGTACTGCTATTTAATTTCTTCATTAATGATATAGGAAAGGATCTGAGAGGAACTATTCATTTGTTTGCTGATGATGTAAAGTTGGGTAGAGTAATAGTGAATGCACATGATGTCAAAATTTTGCAGGATGATTTGGATAGACTGGCAGTCTGGGCTAAGGAGAATGGATGTCAATTTAATGTAGCAAAGTGTAAGGTTCTGCATTTTGGGGTGAAAAAATTAGCAGCAGTATATAACACTGGTAGAACCGTACTCCAGGAGATTTGCGAAGCTAGAGATTTGGGTGTGTTGGTGGATAGCAAGTTGATGTTTAGGGGACACATAGCAAAAGTGGCTAAATCAGCTCATCAGATCACTTGGTTACTGAAGAATACTTTGACGAGCAGAGATAAGCAAGTTATTCTTCCTCTGTATCCAGCCTTCGTAAGACCCATCTTGACTACTGTGCCCAGATATGGGCGCCAGGGTTTCTTCTTGATGAGAAGGAGGTGGAGAGGATCCAGAGGCGAGTGCTAAGATGATAGTAGGTCTATGGAATGAACCTTATGAGAACATGTTGAAGATTTGTCGGTTGCAGAAATTGGTTGATAGGTGGAAAAGGGGTGATATGATTGAGGCATTCAAATTACTGAAGGGGTTTTTACAAGATTAATTCAGAGGAAATTTTTCAGAACAGGTCTGGTGATGGGAGAACTAGGGGCCATCCATGGAAACTGAGCAAGAATGTTAGAACTAGGTTAGGTTTTTTACCTGGAGAGTGGTGAAAGAGTGCATTAAGCTGCCAGGGTTTGTTGTGGGTGCCATGATTGTAAATGAATTCAAAGCAAAGTATGATAGATACTGTGCGAATGTCGAACAGTAGTTCTCGATATGATGTTTAGGGCTTCCTTCGATGAGTCTAAGGACTCCTTGGAGCTGCCCGTATTAATAATAATAATAATAATAATAATAATAATAATAATATTAACTGACTACGGTTCGCGGATGATATAGCAGTTATAGTTGATAACGAAAACAAACTGAAAGCCAACCTGACAAAGATGGAAGAAATTTTCATACAGTACAGCCTAAAAATTAATTATAAGAAAACAAAACTATTAATTACAAGTAAAGCAAATCCAATGAAAATAAACCTGGAAATAAATAATAACCTAATACAACAGGTATCCTCATTTTAAATACATTGGAAGTCTTATCACAGAAGATGGATGAAACCAATCAGATATTAAAGCACGAATAATCCTAGCTAAAAATCATTCTATAACAGTAGAAACATTTTCACCAGTAAAGGACTTGGCATCCAGTTCAAAAAAAGGCTAGTGAAAACGTACATATGGAGCATTGCATTATATGGTTGTGAGGCCTGGACTCTAACAAAACAAGACATGAAAAAGTTGGAGGCATTTGAAATTTGGTGCTGGAGAAAGATGATGAAATTTAGTCGGACAGAAAGGAAAAATAATGAAGTTCTAAATATAGTTTATGAAAAGCGGACATTAATGAAACACATCAATAAGAGAAGAAAAATCCTAATTGGACACCATTTGAGGAATTGGGGACTGATTACACAAATAATGGAGAGGACTGTAGAAGAAAAGGGGCCACGAGGCAGACCAAGAATTTCATATATAAATGACATAATGATGCTAACTGGCGCTAAGAGTTATGAAGCGATAAAAAGAAGGTCACAAGACAGGATCTTCTGATGTGCTGCTATAATTACCAATCTTCGGATTGATGCACCAAAGAAGAAGAAGAATACTTAGTCCCCATCCATATTACTAAAAATATAATGTTTACAGCCTTTCTTCTTTGTGAAACGTCCATCATTCTGAATTATCACTTTCTCTAACAAAATCACGAATTGTCTTCGATCTGCACTAGTCGTGAGATTTGCTCTATCTGTCACCTTGGGCTTGCATGTTCTTTACAACTCGCATATATTTATTTCTAACTTAATTTTGTTTCTCCGATCTTTCGTTAAGTTATAAGATTAAGTTATTTCAAAATTTATGATTGATTATATCTAAAAAAATGAATCGACAATGACTCAAATCTACGAAAAATGCATGCTTTTCTGAGAAAGACTAGTTGCAATGAATTTTGAGAAAAACACCGAGAAAAGTGTACTTAGCACAGTCGGAGAAATCAGATTCTTTGCCACAGTATAACCTACGAACCATCACATCAACAAAAACTACAGAATATGAGTTTAAATTTAAATGAGAAATAAAGTCGTTCTTTGTAATATAATTATTTTAGATGATGCAAACAAGCCATCGGGATAATTTAAATAAATAGCTGATAAAGATACTTACTGCCATTGCATACATCTACTTCTTCATTGATATATTCCATGGCAGGAGTCATGCAGCCAGTTCTGCTAACTAAAATTTCCGTCTTGCACTTTTCTATGCACGACTGAACAGAGTTAGAAAAGAAAAAAAAGAAAGAAAAAACTAATTAAAATATAAATGATAATAGTTCATACTCTTTTCATATTGTCCAATTAACAAACTTTTTATGGATTAAGACATCATTTTAGTACAATCGAATACATCTTATAGACATCTTATAGTTTTTATTTAGAAAAGAATTAAATTTCAAAATTTATGATAGCTTATATCTGAAGCTTGATGGATAATAATTCAGATCTACGAAACATGCATATGTTTCTGAGAGAGATTAGTTAAAATGAATTCTGGGTGAAAAAAAAGGGAAAATCTGTATTTAGCAGAGTCTGAGAAACCAGATTTGTAATAATCCCGAGGTTATCGGCGAAGATTAATACTGTTCTAGCAGATGAAACATTGATTTTACTCGTATATGCAGATATTCATACAGACAGTGTTTCTATATCTTTTCTTATGCGTCATATCCAAATATTTCAAAACAAACTGATGATAATCATTTCCCTTAGATTGCTCACCTACTCCAGATTTATTCATATGCGCATTTGTAGATGGGAATTTAGCAAAGCTCATAAAATGCAATATTTTATGATCTGCACAAACTTTAACTCACTGGTTGGTCTGCAAACCTCGTAATTTTATCTGCCTAACGAAAAATATATGAACCGTAATATAATCAATTTAAATATAAACAATATTGAAAACTTACAGGAGGGGGGGGGAGTCAATAGTTGGGCAATGTAATTTGTTGAATAGGTGATTGGTTAGAAAAGGAGTTTTTCATTTCCGCCTCAGAGTTCTCACTCTGATATTTAGATTTTTTTACTCTTTTGAGGGATCATTCAAAGTACAAAATTTATGCATGAAACGGCTTCATTACAAAAGATAAATGAAAAATTTGAGACGTTGTAGCTCAGTTATTCCATGAATACTGCAGGCGCAGCTAAGTAAGATCTCAGTTTGTTGGATGTATGTCGAGATATAGACACAAATTGCACAAAAACTTCATAATCTGTAGTCATTCAGAATCTTTAATACTACTGCAACATAATATTTTCTTTAAAGAAAACATTAGAAATACGGCCACTAGTTTGTGTGCAAACCTTCGTGTATCACCTTGGATTTCTTGGATTCTTGGATTTTCTTGGATTTAGTTCAGTATGTTTCTCCGACATCTTTTTCCACATTAAGCAAAGGATGAGACTTAAGACGATATTACACAAAGACCAATTTCAATCTCTCCCTTCCTCCCTCTCCTCAAAATCTTTCATGAAGCGTTTAATACCGATGCCATCATCTCACCAGCAATTATTTTGATTAAAACACTGTATTGATAATATCCCTCCTATTTATCGTGTTTTGCAATAAATCGAAATACTTTTCAATGGCGTGTGTACACTCAACAATGAAGAAAAGGCAATCAGATAGCCTGCAATCCTCGATTCAATCACATTCGGGCTAAAATAACAAAACTCATTTTGAGTAACTATTTCTCTGTTTATTCTGGTCCCTTCTTTTTTGTTTATGACTAGTATAATTCTAAGTAATATATTTACTGACTGCTTTCTCTGTATGGGCGAGTATTAATAAGAAATAAAATTTTACTTTCTGCAACACAGTAATTTTACGTACAATCAAGACAAATCATTTTCAGTTTTGCGCAGCTAAAGTGGATCGTGAAATACAGGAGAACAACCCGTGTTCATCTGAAAGAAATTATAGTAACCTCTGACATACCCTGCATAAGTTTGGCAATCTTCGGCTAAATTATCACCACAAAAAAGTAGTAATGTGGGAGTTGAACCTTTACGTTTGACAGTGCCTGTACAGCACTTTGGGAATGAAGTTTGCATCCATATTGTTAGACCGTCGAAAGAAAGATAAGTTCATTTCTAGAAGCATACTAGAGGTGCTCTTTTTTTTAACCCTTATTTCGACCAGTTCCCTAGTTAACAGATGTCTGGTACTGGGAAATAGAGTTTTTCATCTATACCTTACAGTGTTAGGGATCGAGATATGGCAGCAGTTGTCTGCCTTGCTCCGCTTCCAGGCCGCCGATTAAAATAACTTTCGCCTATGATTAGCTCAAGATGGAGACAAAATGTATGACCTTGCCTATTCTCTTTTGATATAAAAGGCATAGCGGATTTTAGTGGATTTTTGGATTTACTGATCGATGATGTCCAATATTATAAAATTTCTTTAGGAGACGGGTTATTTTCTTTGCGAGATTTATTTGAAGACTGATATAAATATTAATTTTCCAATCTTTTAGTTTTAGGTCTGCTGCTAGTAAATTAATAATTACCTTTCTGTTCCAAGAACCAATGCCTCCATTAGCTTTCCACTCTTTTAAGTAATCAGTGCAGTTGCTTGCGTATGGTGCTGGCATCAGTTCCTTTTCTTCCTGTAAAGAATTGATTGTAAAACTCAGAACATATTCAAATTTCTGATCCTAATATGGATTCTATCGGTCTCTCTCTCTCCTGTTTACATAATTATGAGGAGTTATACGCGTCGCCTTATATTCCATTCTGCCTGTACTAGAAAATAATCTAAATGAAAATGATATCAGAATTTAAGCCATTATGTACTAGTATGGAAAATTTATACACAGAATTTAAACCAAGATGACTAATTATGTAAATTGGTATGTGACACGTTGGCATGACAAGTTTGCCGTTTAATTTGCAGGTATAATTTGCAATCATTCCTAATACTGTAAAAAATATACTTTGATATCTTCTGAACGAAATATTATCCAACAGTAGGCATTCTACGTCAGTTGTACTAGTGCAGAATTAAAAACGAACTTCTGAATAGCCTGAAAAACACTTCGTTCTGTTTTCAAAAAATGCATCGTTGCATTCCTCATTAGGGAATTTGTAAGTACAAAAATCTACCACCATTGCTGACCACAATAATTACGAGTGTCAAGTTAATTATAAACCGCTTGAGTTAAAAAAAATCATTTCCCTCTTATTATTAAACCGAGTAAATAAAGAACATTTATTTTCTTTTAGTGCGCTTCGGCTACTTCACTAAACATAATTAATAACATTTTAAAATTTTATTTCTTTATAAATGATTTATTACCCTTTCCCAACACTTGCATTACTGAACAAAATCGATATAGCTTTAGTGAAATTCTGGATATTACCGTATACAAAAGTATAGAAAAAGTAAACAAAATCGTAATTATAGTAAGTACTAACGTCTCAACCAGCGATATGTTCAGTATGAGAGAGGACATGAAAGAGTTATTTGAAGAGGCGAGAGTGAATAGAGGGAAAGTGGAGGTCGTCAGTATTTTACCTCGATATGATAAAAATGAATAAGAAGAAGGGCTATGATGGCAAATGAATGCGAGATTTTGGAAGGGTGGAGTGAGTTTGAGGAAATATTGGATTTGTATAAGAGGGACTGCCTACACCTGAATGTGTTTGGTATCAGGAGTCTAGAAAAACTAATATCTGATATGAAACCTAACACAGAGAGTCAGGGAAACTAAATTATAAAGGGAGGAATGGAGAGAATATGATTGTAAGAGCGACAATGTTATATAACTGTGTTTATGAACGGGAATGGACTTTGTCATGGAAATGCTGACGAGGAGAGAACGATTTCGAATTTGTGTTCGTCTGGTTCGGACCCATTAAACCCGTCAAACGATTTCTAAATATACGTATAACACATATAACGCACTAGAGAAGAATAAAGATCGCAAGTAGGCCAACTGTGTCACCAGACTGCAGACAACAGTATGCAAAAGAACATGCAGGTAGATTATTATGTGTGTACACGAAAGCTAGAAATATTAGAAACAAAGGGATAGCGTTGGCTGCCTTAGTCAATATGTTAGGACCTCAGAACTTTAGGAATTAGTGAGACCTGGCTAGAAGAATCAGACATAGTTACTGGTATGGAATGAAAAGGATACACTATTTTTTGGGGGGATATAGAGAGGATAAAAGAGGAGGGACGTGCGGCTAATGATATCGAGCGATTTGAATCCAGTTAGAGTTAAGAGGTATGATTGTAGAACTACTACTAACATTATTTCATATGGCAGTGAGTTTGAAGCCATATGGTGTGAAGTTGAATCTTACAAGATTAATTACATAGTGGGGTGTTTTTCAGACCTGGTGGATCGGTTGCTAGTGCATCATCAAGATGAGGGCAAAAAGAGTAACCATAATGGGAGAATTTAATTATCCGAATATTGTTTGGGTAGCAGGAAACTCTCATGAGAAGAATGAAAATGCATTTATTCAGCTGTTGCGAGAGACAACTTCTTCAAGCAGCATGTAACAGTAGGAACTCGAGGGCAAAGAGTGTTACATTTGATTATAGTGTCAGAGGGCATTTCAGTTAAAGATGTAACTATTATGTCTGTAGTTGGTGACAGTCGTCATGCAGAATTCACTTGGCAAGTGACTAGGTTTATCAATGGTCCATTCAGAAAAGGTTACATGCTGACCTACAAAGCAGGAAATTATGACCAACTGAAGAGTGTAAAGTTCAGTGGAATGGGGTCGGGTGATAGATGGGAAAATATCGACGGTGCATCTAAGGCAATTAAACAATACTTAAATAATGCGTTATCCAATTGCGTTCCAATAGTTCGAAGAATAGATAGGGTAAAAGTCAAATGGATGTGTAATCTTATTAAGCAGGAGATTCGTAAGAAAAGGACTATCGATGTGGACGGAATACCGTTTGCATAAGGATGACGTCCGTTATGAACGTTGTAAGCAGCAGGCTAGAATAGTCACAACTGTTGTACTGAAAACAAAGTCTTAGTATGAAAAGAAACTGGCTCTGCGTGCTAACAACAGCACACAAGAATTCTGTCGATATGGTGCAAGTAAAAGAATGAATATCAAAGAATAACTGTTCTAAATGCAGCTAGCGTGAGGGTTACAGATGCAGAAAGAGGTTGTTCAGTTAATGAGTGCCCACTTTGTTGGGCACTCAACCTCGTGTTTACGCTACATTGAGCTCACTTCTACCTCTTCACTGGATGAAGAAAGTCAGGTATATGATGAAGAGGTATTAGAGCTGTTGGCAAAAACTGAATAAGAAATCACCAATACGGACTGATGGCATTTAAGCACGTGTGCGAAACTAGTGTTCAGCTGAACTAGCTTTTTCCTTTAACCAGGCTGTTTAATATGAGTTCCAGAACAGGGAAGATTCCGCAGGATTGGAAACAATGCATGGTAATTCCATTCACAAAGGTTGGTGCAAAGATACAACTATCGACCAATTAGTATCTCAGGAATGGTGACGAAGATATTGGTTAATGCTCTCATTCAAAAATGTATTGACAGTGAATCTCTATTTTGCAATGAGCAACATGGGTTTACTAAGGGAATGTTATATTTTAGCAACTTGCTCACATTCTATACCAATCTTACCATTGAACTAGACAAAAGGAATGGATACACCATGATACTTTTGTATTGTGCTAAGGCTTTTGACAGAATACATCGTGGTAGACTGTTGCATAAATTGGAGAATATGGGTTTGGATTATAGAACATTAATGTGCATAAGAGAATGGTTGACTGGCAAATATCAAAAAGTGCTATATGGGGAATGTGATTCTCCAAGACTTAAGGTAACTGGTGGTGTTCCACAAGGATCAGTGTTTGGTACACTGTTATTCAATCTCTAAATTAATGATATTGGGAAGGATTTGACAAGCGACATACAGCTATTTACTGATGATGCAAAGAGCCTTAGCACAATACAAAAGTATCATGGTGTATCCATTCCTTTTGTCTAGTTCAATGGTAAGATTGAACTAGAGAAAAGGTAATCAGGAATGCTGCTGATATGCAGTACTTGAGTTATGATTTGAGTAGACTACGATTGTGGACATGGGAAAATGGATATCACTTCAATATCAGTAATTGTAAAGTCCTTCAATTCGGCGTGATTAGATATCCAGTTTAGTATTATATTGGTGGGATTATGCTGTCATTTTGCCTCTTTACAAGGCGAAATTATAAGACCTCACTTGGACAATTGTGCGCAGGTCTGGTCTCCTGGTTTCCGTTGTGATTCTGATATATATCGGAGAGAGTACAAATGAGAGCATTAAGAATAATATCAGGATTATGGTATACTTATGAAAAATTTATAAACAGCAGACACTAGCCAACAGGAGAAAGAAGGTAGTATGATTGAGATTTCAACTAATGGAATTTTTCAATTTATGGAGGGTGGGGAAACGACAAGAGGACATTCTTTGAAGCTGAAAATGAATGCCGCTATGAAGGTAGGTAGGACTAGATTTTTCTCTCATAGGATGGTGGGGGATTGAAATGGAATTGCCATTGGATGTTGTGAGTGCAAGTATTGTGAATGAATTCAAGAATAAGTATGGTAGCTCTTTTAATAATAATAATAATAATAATAATAATAATAATAATAATAATAATAATAATAATAATAATATTTTGATATCCATTGTTATATAGTGCAAAAGTAAAAAAACCTTTTGACACGCTATGCCGGAATATAGAATGATTATAAATCGTATATTAAGTAAAGAAATCCAAAATCCTCCAATTAGAGTTAAGACCTATGATTGTAGAACTACTACTAACATTATTTCATATGGCAGTGAGTTTGAAGCCATATGGTGTGAGGTTGAATCTTACAAGATTAATTACATAGTGGGGTGTTTTTCAGACCTGGTGGATCGGTTGCTAGTGCATCACCAAGATGAGGGCAAAAAGAGTAACCAATTATCCGAATATTGTTTGGGTAGCAGGAAACTCTCATGAGAAGAATGAAAATGCATTTATTCAGCTGTTGCGAGAGACAACTTCCTCAAGCAGCATGTAACAGTAGGAACTCGAGGGCAAAGAGTGTTACATTTGATTATAGTGTCAGAGGGCATTTCAGTTAAAGATGTAACTATTATGTCTGTAGTTGGTGACAGTCGTCATGCAGAATTCACTTAGCAAGTGACTAGGTTTATCAATGGTCCATTCAGAAAAGGTTACATGCTGACCTACAAAGCAGGAAATTATGACCAACTGAAGAGTGTAAAGTTCAGTGGAATGGGGTCGGGTGATAGATGGGAAAATATCGACGGTGCATCTAAGGCAATTAAACAATACTTAAATAATGCGTTATCCAAGTGCGTTCCAGTAGTTCGAAGAATAAATAGATGGATGTTGTGAGTGCAAGTATTGTGAATGAATTCAAGAATAATTATGGTAGCTCTTTTAATAATAATAATAATAATAATAATAATAATAATAATAATATTTTGATATCCATTGTTATATAGTGCAAAAGTAAAAAAACCACGCTATGCCGGAATATAGAATGATTATAAATCGTATATTAAGTAAAGAAATCCCAAATCCTCCAATTAGAGTTAAGACCTATGATTGTAGAACTACTACTAACATTATTCAATGGAATAATGTTAGTAGTAGTTCTTTATTAGTAGTAGGAATAATTCCATTGAATAACATTATTCAATGGAATTATTCAATGGAATAATTGACTACTAACATAGTCAATGGAAATATGCGATTCTAAGAAATTAGTCGTGATATTTGTAAACCAGCTCCTCCACAATGATAGCTGGGGGCTTTCCTGCAGTCCTTTGGTGGAGGGGGAATGCATGTTCACACCGTTCCAGCTGGAATGAAATCAACCTGAACGTTGCCTTTTCGATGAATTTTCATGTAACCATAGAGCAGTTTTTAATATCACTACTCAGTGAAAACCACCATAAAATACTAGTTCAAGTTGATTGCATTCCAGCTGGAACGGTGTGAACATGCATTCCCTCTCCACCAAAGGACTGCAGGAAAGCCCCCAGCTATCATTGTGGAGGAGCTGGTTTACAAATATCACGACTAATTTCGGTTACATGAAAATTCATCGAAAAGGCAATTCATTGAATGAACAATACATCGGACGAAAATTCGTCGAAAATGCAATTCATCGAAAAAACAATTCACCCAAAATTTTAAATTTTCGATAACGTTTCGATAAAAGTAATCCTATTAGATCAAAAATTGAACCATGCAGACATCTTCTTTTACTGACAACTTCTACAAATTCCGCTAAGTCAGAGAGAATTTTTAATACAGTACATAATTTGGACACGTTATTTCTTTGCTACCCCGAATATAGCTGAACTGAAAACTGGAAAGGTTCGACATTTTCTTGTAAAAGTTTCAAATAGCGAATTTCAGTAAAATTCATCCCATAATAATTGCTGTATTGAAGATGCATATTAATTCAGTCGGTATAAACGAAGTTGTTTAGTTAGAAAGACCTGGTTAGTTGGAATCCCATTTACGACGCGCATAATTTTTATCAGTCCTGTTCAGCTGAAGGTAAGTTAGCAGGCATAATACGGAAATGGCTGGGCTTTTCCTCCCGGATACAGGTAAATCAGTCCCGTGAACAGACATGAAACAGTTATCGGACAAGAAAGACTATAAGAACCATATTGTTCTATAACGTTTCCCTGTTAAAGTAGCATTACTTTCTCACTCTTCACACGGTTCAGGTTTTGTTCTAAATGAATCACTTTTCTCATAACATTTTCGAAAATTTTAAATTTTCGGTGAACTGTTTTTTCGATGAAATGCATTTTCGACGAATTGTCGTTCGCTGAATTGTTCATTCGATGAATTGCCTTTTCGATGAACTCTCCGGATACCGTTTTCTATGCATTCTTTAAATGGGTACCTTTCATGTTATTCTTGAAGTTGGGAAAACGTCACACGTTTCTTGCGCATACGGTGGCTGTTCGAACACTGGAATGCATTTTTGACCAGGTACTCGCGAAATGACAGCGAATAATGGGAAGAAGCATTGTCGTGATGCAAGATCCAATCATTCTCAATCTCTGTATGCCGATCTTCCTCATCTATCTTAAGCACCAATCTTCGCGATTGCAACACCGTACTCGGTCGATGTTATTGTTCGTTCTTGTTCTGGCAGGCAGCCCTGCATGTGACTCATCTTCCACGCTTTCCCTTCTCTCCAAAAACATCTTGTGCCTTTAAACGCCTGAGTCAGTATTCACTGAAATCAGTTTAACTACGTGGTCGCGGATTCGACAATGCTGCCAATTGTTACGATAAAAATAATCTCCTTACTTTTCTGCTAGATCTTGCGTATGGCTTAGTTCAGAATGTTTTATGAAATATAAATAATTAAATGCAATTTGATCCGCTTAAGAATTGGTGTATCATTTTAAAGCTGTATTGTGTTCATTAAAGAGAAATGTTTCAGTTTATACTCACCAGACTCACGTAAACGAAATACTTAAACCCGCCATCAAAGTAGTCCCCATCGGTAAAAGGATTAATTATTGTCCATGGTGGATGAATTCCAAGCCTTATTTGAATGAGCTCTGTAGGTAATGCATACTCCACAGGTTCGGGCTTCAAATACAAATGAATTTCTAGACATAATTAAAAAATAAGCTTTGTTTTTAAGTTGTTGTAAGATGAGTTGAACATTTGTAAGTTTTTATTTAGTAAAAAATAATAAACAGTTCCTTTTAATATATCTAAAATATTCTAGTACATATCGCTTAACAGAACAATTTAGAAATATTAAAAGGAAAAGTTTATCACCAGAAATAAAGGAATGTAATTCGGCAATAACAAATTATTCGATTTTGATTATTAACTGTTCGGAGCGAAGACGAAAACGTATAAAATGTTTTAAGATAAATTTGAAAAAGAGCGATAATTACAATTTATTATACAAACGGAAAACTAAGAGAGGAAATATTTTGTCACTTTTGGAAATCACAAGTATTTTGTTAATTAGTTATTGTTCGATGTAACACATAAATGTAGGCTTTTAGGGTAATAACATTTAATCAAGATACTATGAAACTATCTTCTCTCCTTTTTAGAAATATTTATCAGAAAATTGCATAAATATCGTTTTAGATACGTTTTCCCTTCCGTTTTCGTCTGCATTTCGGTTTTTCAGGGTAAATTCAAGTGAATGTTTCGATTGTACCATTTACGCGCACAAAGCATATTGAAGTTTTATATTGCAATAATCATTTACTGGCCACATTGCATTTACTTTTTTGGGAAAATAAATAATATATATGTGCCTGTTTACCAGTAGTCCTATAGATTATAAATAGCTGTCATACGTTTAGAATATATGTCGCACACTTACCTGTAAGAGTAGAAATTGTGCTTTGCTTCCAATCCGTATGATTCACCAAGGAATTTATAGTATAGCAGATGTTTGGTGAATTCTTGTTGTCGAATACAGGAATTGTACGATAATCATTGCTAGAAATGTTGAAAAATACATAATATTTAAGTAACAAGACATAGATTTTTTTTATGCTTTAATCATCTTTTCTGAGTATCTTAATAGTTTTAAGCGTATTGTAGTGTGAACATGGATTGTCGCTCCGTCTATTAGCATATTACTGAATGCTAATAAGGAAAAGCATTCAACGGATGAATAATTTGCTATCAAGAAATAATAATATGTAATATTATTTGATTATCATTTGATACTATTATTTTGAGAGTTTGGTTTTAACATCCTTTTCGATAGCGATGTATTCTCCAGTCCTCTTATAACTTTATTTAAGAATGTCGCCTATTTGATACTTCTAGGTATTTCTAGAAGGGTCTCTCTCATTTTATGGCATGCTGCGATAAACAGAAATTGTTATTAAATTATTGTGAATAAACATTAACTATTTGGTCACTCGCCAGTACTTGTTCCATATATTGCTCCTATTTTTTCCTATTATTCTCAATATTTATGCCACAGGCATCATTACAACGAACAACAATAATACCAAAAAGCAAGATGTTCATATTTAGAAAAATCAGAATATATTAGAACTTAATCTCTTACTCAAGTGGGAGAGGAATCGCTTCAGCGGCTGAACCCCAGACAACAGAGATCATATTCTCCTCTTGGCTGAGTTCTTGGGGGTCCCATCTTAAAGTCCAACCACGGTTATTTAGATATTCTCTTACTTCTTTTTGCCTGGTTGATCTCCATCACTCTCCTTCTAAGATATCTTTTAAGATTTTCCAAAACATGTATTATATCCCAAATATTAATATTACGAATGGCAATTTTTGATATACTCGGCATTTGAGAAAAGCAAAACTGATTTTCAATTGTGAAATAATCAGTTTCAAAGTTCGCTTTCGATTTTTAATTAATGTTCAATAAGAATTAAGCTGAGACATGCAATGAAAATGCAATGAAGAAGTCAATAAAAACAAAAATGTACCAAACCTGTTCGTGTATTGAGAAAAACAAGTAAAAAAAGCGAACGATGTTAAGTGGAAATTAAATAAATAGATTGATATGAATTACATATCAATCAATATAATATACATTTGAGTGAGTTAAAAGAAGAGATAAATGTATTTCTTAGAGTTATGTTACCTGCATGTTTTGTTCTCAGATCCAAGAATAATTCCGCATCCAGTTATCATTTCCTTGTATTGGTGAGCCAGGGCTTTTCTTTCTGAATAGTTAGCGTGTAAATCAAACCAAACATCGAAATGAATCATCTGGAAAGATTGCAATTTTTTATCATTAGAGAAATTGTTTTGATATTTTAATCGGTATGATAAACTGTATCATATTTATATTGCAAATGAGTCTGGTAAAGCCTATTAATTCAATACAATGTCATTCTTAATAAATATAATGTGATATTTCTATTGAATTCAACGTATTCAATTGCTGTGAATACTGTGAATTCATTGGAAAAAAAGGAATGCAAGGGTGATGAATCTCAGCCGTTCAGAGGGATGAGATCATACGTACGAGAATTCGTACATACCTCCGTTTTGATCTTAATTTTATTTTGCTTTATAATACCTATGCCATGTTTTGGCTACGTTGTTTCTTTTATTATTAGCTTGTATTTTTTTTTTAACGACAAGCCTTACAAACTACAGGAGGGAGCTATGCAAGGTCAACTGCAGGAGGCTCTTACAATCATCCATGCGCATGATGGGATTCGATTCCACAATCTGTTGGTTGAAAAGCGGATATGTTATCCCCTCGAGCCACCAAACAGGCTTTTATCTTGTATTACTGTTTTCTGCAATTCTTGAGATTTTTGATTTTGTTGTTTGTTTTTTTTCCCGCTAGGCATTGGAAATGTGTCATTAAATCCTTAGAAACTTCATGATTTGCTTTGCATATCGTTGTTTCTTTCTTTTGTCCTAATACCTTGCTGTGGACCCAAAAGAAGACGAATAACTTTAAGAAATCCACTTCGTTTTCTTTTTCTTTATAATTCTTGGGATATTTTCTTTGTTTTCACTCCTTGTCTTTAACAAACGTTCTTGACGTTTCAGTCAGAATGAGTGCATAAAACTCGGTGGCTTCTACGGTTGACGATCTAAATTGTATTTTACTAATTCCTTCGTGCTTTTCAACTTCATTTTTACTCCAACCAACACAATCTGATGATCTCTTCAGCAATCCACGCTTTGTAATGTCACAGTAACCTGAACCTTATTTATTCTCCACTTACTTCACAATATATCCTTTTATTTTGTTCAATTCATATAATTTCCGACTCCAACATTTTATTACCTCTCCTCTAAATTAGGCAATTCCAATCGAATGGTTCCGCTGTGCAGCCTCAGTGAATGACCGCTATTCACTGAGCGAATAGCGACTGAATTTCGGAGCGAATAATCCCATAACTCTTCATCTTAAGGCGAGTGAGCCAGTCGCATACAGAGATGGAAGCGTTTTTCTTCCCGCAAACAGATAAACCGGCTAGTAGAACACATGCAATTTACAGACATAATACATTGGCCCCGTAGTCGTAGCTGCTCAGGTCAAAAATCCAAATATCCATAATTACAATCGAGATGTTTCCCATAAATCCCTTCCATAACCTTGTATTCGAGTCTTATCAGATACAGAATTCCTTTTGAATATGGAATCTAAATAATTTTTGAAGTTCGTTATAAAATTCTTCACTTTCTCTTTTCTTAGATAGATGCATAGAGCGGCATCTGTGATGCTACAAGTTGGTCCTAAATTCTGAAATTAGATTCCTTAGATTACATGACGTTTCCAAGTCGTCTATATGTTTATAAAAATAATCTCGAATCCGTTACTTTTACACGTTCCATTCTCTAAGTACATTGTGTCATTTTATCTGATTGACTCATTTTCAGTCAGGCAAAAAAGTTCATGCATTCTGATTTTTTGAATTTGTTTTTGCATTTTACCACATCCGACTCACACACATCTAATATTCCATATCTCCGATGGAACGTTAGAAACTCGCTACGACACAATTGTAAATTAAAAAAATGCTGGGTTTATATGCTGAATATCAAGGGCAAAATTCATAAATCAAATGAGTATTTAAACACTTTATATACCTTAATATCCGCTTTCTCTTTTGAATTGTGGTACACCAAGGGATATAAATCCTTTGCTATTTCTCTTGGAATGGTTTGACATTTATCATGATTCTTCTTGCAAAAGACAGTTCTGCGAATCCTGTTAAAGAACAATCAATTACTTAAACTTGATAGAATAATGTTATGTTGACAAGTATTTGTTTGTCAATGAAGAAAACAGTATTATATAATATATTACAACACAGTAAGAAACATCGAAATAAAAATTGTTATACGGAAAAGCAACGTAACACGTAAGCAAATTATAGAGACTAGCAGTATGCTTGGCTACTGAAAGAAATATACACATTAATGAGATATCCTGTTTTCATTATACAGCTATGATTATGGAGATGATCTCAATGTCTCTTTCTCTGATGACTAATGAAGCTAACCTTAATAGATTTGTAAAATACAAATGTTCTGTTTGATTCTGCCTTCTGTTGTTGCTTACTTAATCAGGAAATATTTTGAATATATTAACAAGAAACAAGAACAAATGGCATTTACACAGATGAACAAGACGTTGAACCGCACGATGATTATTACGCACATATGCTAATCATGACAGTGAGACAGCACGAGCACTGAAATATGCACATAATTCACCATAGGTCATAAGTCAGCCTTCTTTGTCATCATATTTTACTATATCGGGTAGTTTGCAGTTTTAAGTTCTGTTTAGTTTTATACTTTGAACAATAACATATCATTGAAGTATTACCAATTTATCAACTGAAGAACTGACTATATTTTGGCGCCCTACTGTCTAATACTATTACAAAAATATCATTTGATAACAGGCAGAAGTCATCATATTTGTCGAATTCCTCTCATACGTTCAAACAGCCTCTCAGTCATTTCCTATAAAACCAACGTGGTTCTCAAGACCAGAGTGAAAAATGAGAAGATCTAATGTCACAAAATACTAAAATTTTTGCCTTTTGAAACGCTTCACAGGAAAGCCTTTACTGCAGATATCAAAAACATCTTCATGATATTTACGTCGACAATTATATTTTAACATAATTATTTTTAAAAATGATGAGAAATACTAATAACCTTTAAAGTTTATTTTAATAAACCAAATTCATTTTACAGTCCGATAGTAATATTATCAGAAAACAAATAAAAATAATTTGGGCTATTGTTTTGCTCAAATTCAGTGTTTCTCAAATTTTTCTGACCACGACCCACTAATCAGTCATATTTAACGCCTCTGGTGGTAAACTCTAAATTTTTCGACAAAAGAATATTTTTATCTCGATTACTCATTGAGTCCTCACTAGTTTTACAATATTTGTACTGTTTTCACAAGTTAGTTAGATTTCCGTTACAAAGTATCCGTTATAATTCAACATTCCACGTTATTCCTACAGAATATATATATTTTAATATTCAGTAACACCATTATCAGACCACTGCAGACCATACATGGGTAGCGATACAATCCAGTGGCTGATCCTGTGTATAGCAGTACATAAAATCAGCCACTGGATTGTATCGCTACCCAAGTATGGTCTGCAGTGGTCTGTTAATGGTGTTACTGAATATTAAAATATATACTTTTTGTAGGAATAACGTGGAATGCTGGATTATAACGGATACTTTGTAACTTCGCCTGTTCAGATACACAGCGGGAGGCAAAATATTGTGCATATCAATTTATGTATATTAAATTAATTATGGAAAACTACTTTCCATTAGTTATAGAATTATGAAAGCGTGAACGAGTAGCGATTTGAGCAATCCGCACCTACAACACTCGCCAGATGAGCTATAATTTAATCTTTAACTTGTCAAATTAGCAGCAGCTTATTACTGAATATTTAATTACTCACATATAAATAAATATGATCTTAATTATAAATTATTTATAACCATTCGAATATTTGAAATCAATATCTTTAATAATTAAATTGGTAAAACTTAGGATTGTTGGTTGTACTAAACCTGTTGTTATTGCAGAAGGTAAGTGCAGGAAGTGGAATGTCGATAGGAAAGAGTTCTTTTGTTTGCACAATCGTCGGATATTTCCAGTAGATTCGAAGAAAAATGTTGGTCTGATAGATGAATCCAGCAATGCACATCAAAAAAACTAGAAATTTAACTATCCTTTGTATTCTGTTACGAGAACCAACTATTTGTGGAATTCCAGTGATCAGGGATCGATCCCACACTTTGATGAAATGGCCACGAAAATTGTACATTTTGACCATATTTTTTCCACTAAAATGGTATTTGATGGACATTCGCTTTGAAGATGCTAAAATGAAAAAAACGTGGCAAGAAATGTATATATGTAAGCAAGAAACAATAAATACTTAATATCAAAGTGTAGGTTTGCAACTGTTATTGTGAAATAAATTTTGTTAGCAAATATTAATTTGAGTTCAAGTATCCAGAAGAAACTAATAAGGCAAGAAACCAATAAGAAACTAATAAAATTATCATCTATTATAATCACATTTGAAAAGGATAACTTAATTATTTTCTCTCCTAAAGAGGCATATTCTTATCATCTTAATCTTAGTTTCAACAGCAAGCATTAGCTGATTACATACATTTTGCCATTAATAAGTTGTTCTTACCCTACATGAAATGTCTACGTCGTTCTCATTCTCTGGAACCATATCATCTGTTGAATATTCTGGGATGACAATATTTAATCTTCAGCGTATCAGTCTCTTTTTGTAACGGTACCAGTAATGCAATTAGTCAGACTTATTTACTTAACCGCCTCTCGATTATGTCGGAAATTAGTTCAGTCTTAAATAAACTATGGTTGTTGAACGATTGGCAGAATTCCATTTCGAATACTTCTGTACCAGATACTTCACTTTTACGCACGAAATGAGACTGTTGTTCAACAAGATTAGGTTATAGTAATTACACAATGCACACGCAACAAGATGTTCGTTTAGAGAGTGTTGTTTTCCGAAACCCTACATCTAATTTACATAATGAATACTATAAATTGCTTTTAGTATAGATGAAGTATAAAGCGAAGAGTATTATCGAACTATTTAATATATTAAAATACCGTATCCTCAAAATAAATGAGTTTGTCTCTGTTCCTAGAAGTAATTAAGTAAAAATACAGTAATTTCTGACTTCGGATTACTTCTTATATATCTTATTTATCTTTATAACTTTCTTGCTATTTTTTTCCCTACCAGTTTTAGTTATTGTTGTTTTCTAAACCCCTTTTGCAGATGAGGATGGCTCGTAATTGTCACCAGACCTCCACTTATTCTGACATTAGTAATCATGTTTTCACTGTACATTCGACGATTTTGGATTCCTAGTTTATTCCTAATATACAGGCAGAATTACACAGTGTTTCAGAGGATGTATATGTTGTAGATTTATTGAAAACCATCTTTAAAGATTTACACTATTTAGCATACGTAAATTAAGACTTGCATGCTGGTTTAAGCTAATAATTAGGTTGAATCCCTTACGTGCTGCTTTAGGAAGTTGTCTCGTAATAGCTCAATAAATTCAGTTTCATTATTCTCATGAGATTTTACTATAAGTCAATCAATGTTCGGATAAGTAACGTTTTCCGTTATGATTACAGATCCCCCCCCCCAATCTTTATTTGGTCACGCACTTCTTCATCACTGGCAACCGATCCACGAGGTGTGTAACAACACCCTACTATGTATTTAATCTCGTTAGACTCCAGCTGACACCAGATGTCTTCAAACTCACTGCCACATGAAAAACTGTTCTTAGTATGGCTCAACTCTTACTGGATTGAAATCATTTGATATCATTACCATCACACGCCCTCCTCTCCTGTCCTGTCTACACTCTTAATAATACTGTACTCCTTACTCTCTATACCAGCTGGTATGTCTCTCTCTTTCTCTCTCTGATAGCCACTCACTAATGCCGACATGTGAGATCTAGACCAAAAAAATTCTATCCCTTTGTTTGTTATAGTCTTAGAGTTTGTGTACAGACATGAGAAGTTTCCTGCATGCTGTTTTGTATACTCTTCTCCAGGGGCACGCCAACAATATGTGCATTGTGTGCGACGCACGCATGCGCCAGTATAGTAAAGGCGCCAAAGATTTCAGGCGAGGAGGAAATACTTAAAAAAAAATTATTCATTAATTATATCAAAATAAATTATATTTTTGTTTAAATTTTAATTATATTTTATTGATTTGTCATAAACAAATTATTTGTAATCACTTAATCGTTATTATTCCTTAAGATCTTATTTTATTTTGATCCTAGTTCTAACAAGTAGTTTAGCGTAAACAAATAAAAACTTGAACTTGCGTGAGTTTACTGTTTACAGGATAACGCGCGTTTGAACTTGTTTAATCTTGTTCACACTCGCATTTGCTCTAAACATATATAAGAAAATCTGCTGCAGTTTTTAACTTTATTCTATATTCTGCTGTTATCAGCAGAATATCTTGCAATGTAACTGAATCGTCATGAGAAAAATTTAAATCATTTGAACAATTACAAAAAATGGACAGAATTAATTAAAAATTATTTCCCTTACTAGAAAAAAGAAAATATAAAAAAGAAACCTTTTCAAAACTTGACAATTGCTGATGCTTAAGCATTTGCGCTTCTCAAATCTTTTCATATAATCTTCTTTATATTTCTAGGGAGTCTTCTGACAAAATCTTCCAACACTATCCATTATTATTATTATTATTATTATTATTATTATTATTATTATTATTATTATTATTATTATTATTATAGAGCACCTAGAAAGTGAACGACAATACATTAAACTCTCTTCATCTCGAAACGTCTTCTTGTCATACAGATCTGAATTCATAAAAGCACAAAATAATGTTTTTTTCTGCTAGTGAGTCGTCATTACACACCTGGTAGTTAATGTTAACGCCTTCTTAAAAGTTACATCAACTGTAACGGATGCCCTCGACACTTGGAGGAAGAAAGTCGAAGGCAAAAGTCGCAGTGGATCCACAATGACTGGTCTACATCTTCTGGACAGACGAAGCGCATTTTCCATTGCATGGGACAGCTAATACGCATAACTGTCGAAAAGATTAATCCACACACCTACACACTGGACATTGAATTCACCACGAATCACTGTTTGGTGCTGCTTCACTGAATCCATCATTGTCGGTCCCTTTTTCTTTGAACAGCCACTCCCCCCTATGCAATGTGCAACAAGGGGCTGGAAGACGCACTCAGTAAATGCACAGCGTTACTTGCAAATACTATGCGAAAAATATGGTAGCATTCTTGCGGGAAAAAAATATTCTTCACACAGTTACGTTCATGCAGGACGGGGCACCACCTCATATCGCTTATCCCATGAAGCAGTTTTCTCATCAGCACGTTTAATCAAGAATAACTCATCAGCAACTATGAATGGCTCCTAGATCCACGGACGTGACACGAGTAAATGTTTGGTTGTGTGGCTATTTAAAATCCTGAGTGCACGTGAGCAGCCCATCATCCTTAGCGGATTTAAAAGATGTCATTCGCCGCAAAGTTGCTCACATTCACCGGATATGCTCCGTGCTTCTGTAAATGGCATTCTTACCCACTTGCAGCATGTAATTCCTTGTGCCGGCAGACACGTTGGACAATTACTGTAGTGATATGTAACGGGTTTCCTTCTGATGAAGAAACTAAGTTTTCAATGTCATTCTGAGTGTCATCACTGGGATCGCCCTCTATCGGTGAAATTTTGAACAGATTTTTCCCCTCCAAAAAACCTTCCCTCCGTCCTTGCGATTCACTTTCGTGCAAACTGCACTCTAATATACCATATTTCCGACTTTTATGAATTATTGAAATATTTACAAATTTATGGGACACCCTGTATATACAGGAATGATTGTCTCCCAAAGTCTGGGAAATTTTCATCCTCAATTATAGAAAAGAGCAAAAGCGATGGACCTGCAGTCGACGTCGAAAACGATATTGGAATGATGAGCCAGACTACACAGAATAAGAACTGATCCCCAGAGCACATCTCTGAGACAACTTCACTGTGTTCCCAGCAAAAATGG
Source organism: Typopeltis vanoorti (assembly GCF_054136105.1). Lineage (NCBI taxonomy): Eukaryota > Metazoa > Arthropoda > Arachnida > Uropygi > Thelyphonidae > Typopeltis > Typopeltis vanoorti. Next base: position 67,639,434 of record NC_143559.1, read on the forward strand.
CGAAGAAGTCTATAACAGTGTCATGTTTTTTCATGCGGTTGCAAATAATATGGAAACCACCTCCCTGCTGGGATATTCACGAACAACATCTAAATGATGAGAATGGTACAATCCACAAAACATATATTCAGACAATGACACTCTTGGGACTGAAGAGAACTTGCGGATCTTAGAGGTAGATGTAGGATTACAGAGGAGACAACCTCACTCTGAACACAGAAATCAGACGCTTCATACTCGAAGAGAAAGAAGAACAAAAAGCTCCCTCGTGAGACGAATTCCGATTCTATATATTAAAACAGGGCAAAATATTAAGATAACAGCATCATTGGTTAATCGGGGTACCTACAGGCTGCTAATGGTGACGGGAGAGTGTTACCTAAAGCACACGCTAGATCAGCCGTAAACTCGTATCGGTATGTCATTGCACTGATTGTCTAGAAATGACTTCAGTAAGTACGAAGATGATTTTTCTATACTTTATCGAACTGCTTGGTCATCAAATCCAACTCCAACTAATCATTTGTAGAATAAGTTGATTACTATTCGGATCCAGCAGAATCCCGATCTCAGACAACTCAGTCATCCTTGTAGAACACTTGACAAACTTTAAATCTGTCAAATTCTTTATTCCATTCGCGGATCCGATTCGCAAATTATAAGGAAAATATTGTAATAGAAGAATTCCCCATTTATGTATGTTTTCTGCTTCTCATGTATTCTACAATACGTTACATCTTTCACCTCCTTTACCACTTATCATCAGTGTCTTTTATTCTTTCTTCTTTCATTCGTTAAAGATTCTTACTTTGAACTACTTCGCAGAATTAGTTTTAATTAGACGTTTAATCTACCGTTTTTGTTGTGGTTGCTGCTAGTCCTAACTAGTCCAATAATGTCCTTGGAGATCCCAGCTAGTCCTAGCAGGGATCTCCAAGGATATTATTTCTTGTTATAGGCTGAGGTTTCTGTGTTCGCGAACTTATAAGATGTTAAAAAATTAGGCGACTACTAAATTGTGTCAATTTTACCGATACATGCAATAATTTTTTTACAATCTCATTTCACAGATCTTTTTAAGTGTAATTCATTTCATTAGTTTTTTTTTTACATATAATACTTAGAATAGTTCTATACTCAAAACATCCAAAATGCACTCGTTCGCTTGAGCAACTGTTGTGGAGTTTATAGCAGTTTGTTTTTCTTTGGATAGCCGTTTATTGCTCTGTAACAGCATACAATTGTTGGAAATAAACGACGCATGACAAACTGCTTTTCGTGATGTGTAAAGTGACAACAAAAGTTAATGAGTTTTGCAGCACAGGGTATGGATACAACGATACTTCTGTTTTTACACTTCATTTGGATTCACAAAATTTAAAACTTCCATGTAATATTTCTATTTACACCAGCGTTTCAGTAGACGAATCGTATACGTGTGGAGTCAACAGTATACTGCTGCAAACACGCTAAATATTCATTACTTGGTTGTATTCTGTTTTATATGCATTGAACACAAGAAAACTTCGAATTCAACTTTACCCAATGACATACGTACATCTTTTTATTTAAATATACATGTGAGCTATGGTTTATTTACGAAACATGCATAATGATAATGAAATACAAACAGCAGACTATTTACATACTTCTAGAACTTCGCACAGTGCTGATGTTACACCTGAGTTTAAAAAATGTGAGTCTGTTCGCTGCAAAAGTTGGAGTGTATTTATTAACGCTAATAATAATACTTGTTGCTTGTCACTTAAACAGTGTTTGTCAAAGTTCTGGATAATAGTCATTGAGGCAGAGGGAAGTGAGGTTTTATTGAGTTCCATTTATTATTGTCCATATTCGTTTAATTTTTGCTTAATTTAATTTTATTTTATTAGTGTAATAATTACGTTTAATTCGGCGTATTTCTGATTGCAGCTTCTTTCTATATTCCGTATATTCGCTTTTTTAAGCTCTGAATATATGGATTTCTGTTCAGCTGACGCCATCTGTATTTTAATTAGTATATCGTCATTTAGCCATGGAGGTGAATCATTGTTAGTTCTAATCCTTAATTTCCGGATTACAATGTAATCCAGATTATCGGATTGCATTATTTGATGCCATGAGGTTTTTCTAATTTCTTCGTCAACGATTTCTTCGTCTATTACTTTTTAAAAATGGTTTGACGCGAGTAAAGAATTTCAATTTTTCTTTTCCTGTGCTGGAGTATGGGATGACTTGAAGTAGTGGTCTGCCAGTTTTGTTTTAATAGTTGCTGATAAAAGTCTGTTATTTCTGACACGAACGTTAATATGATCTATATCTAAATAAGCTGTAGTTATGCTTATGCTTGCTTCGGTGTTTAGAGTGTTAATATTAGTGTCTCCCGATATAATTATAGGGTGATTAAGGTTGTTTACTTTTCTTAGCCAGGTTTCTAGTTCTCCTATTAAGAGTTTAGGATTCTCATCTGCTGGTCTATAAATGGAGTACAGTATTAAACTCTGTCTGTTAATACAGTTCTCTGGCTTTAGACAAACGTTCGGAAGGGCCGCACCTATGCACCAGGCTCTAGCTGCGGGCCCTGAAAATTTTGGATCAATTTAAGCGGCCTCGGAGCACTCTAGTCCTCTGGCCCCGCCCACCTCAGGAAAAGTGTAAGCACTGCCCTGATTTTCGGATGACTGAAATTTAATTTTTAACTGACTTACTGTGTATTTTTGTTTAATGTAAATATTAACCCCCTCCTTTTCTTTTTTTACGAGAGTAACTGTACATTTGGAAGGTGTTTAGGGAAGTTTATGTTAATATTATAGTGTCTATGTAACCGATGTGCTCGCTCAGGTATATCTGAAGTAACAGCGAATATTTTTTGACACGACGTATATTAATATGTAATACAGTGTATTCATTTGAGTACCCGAATTTCTTTATCCGGTCATCAAATACATAAAATACATGGTTTACTCTCCGTCTTCTGTGATATGATCAATTTCGTCCTTCACTGACAGATTTGAAGTATTATTTGAAGTTGACATTGTGTTGACAATCAAGAAGATGCTTTTTACCATTTTATTAATCATTTAATTAATCTTTAATTTAATTTAATTAGCATTTAATTAATCTTTCTTTAGCTTCTTGTGAAGCGAGATGGACTATGATATGTGGGTAATTTTTCTTCTGTTTGGGATCCGGTGGGTAGATTTTATTTCTTCACTGGTAGGTTCTATTTTCATACTCTTAGCAAACTGTTGGATACCCCTGGCTAGTTCTCTCCGTCGTATTCGGTATGCCTTCAATTTGTATGGATTGGTTGTAAGCCATTTGGTGAGATTGTCCTAATTTTGTCTTCAGTTCGGCTAATATTACCAGCCTTTAGTTCGTTATTTCCTTTCTTCATCTGTGTTTGCGTTTCCGTGAGTGACTTTATATTTTCTTTCACCGAGTTTAGGACTTCTTGCACGCTTTTGTTATTAAGTGTAAAAAATTCTTTGTAAGTTCCTAACTGATCTTTTATTTCTTGTTTGTAATATTTTTTTTGTTGATCTCAGTTGAGATGTAATGTCTCTGCTTGCATCCTCGAATCTTTTTAATAAGCTTATCTGAGGATGACATCAGTTAGATTTTTTTATTGATTTAATTGCTGTGTTAGAAGTAGGCTGATGATTGAGAGATTCAATGAATGATCTGAAAGGTCTAATCAAAGTGAAATTGCCAGTATGTTCTGATGTTGTTGCATCTGTCTTGATGGCTCACATTCATTTTTATTGTGGTCTTCTTTTTGAACTAATTAGGAGACTTTTTTTCACTGTGGCAGCCTTTCTATGTCTTCTGATCTTTTAATTTGTATCGGCTTTGAAGTTTGTGACTTCCTCAACAATAACTTGGCATCTCTGATCCACAAAAATTGATAATTTCTTTCTGTTTTTGCTTTTCTTGCTTGGATTCTGGTTGAATGGTGTTAAATATTCCAATAGGGAGATTGGTGTGTTGCAATGCGTTCAAGTCCTTACCAACTGGTTTTTCTGTCTGCTGGCTTTCATGAGATTGTGTCTTGTGGACTTGCTTGTAACTTGCTTGTTTTTTTGCTCTTCCTAGCAATCCGATTTACGCTCTGAATGTCCTTAAGCTGTAGCTGGATATCAATTGCATGGCCTAATTTTAAAACTACGTCTCTGAGGTTTTCTGTAGGTGCAATTTCAGGAAGACAGTTTATGACAAGATCTTCGTTATGTTGTTGCTGATTTAAACATTCGTATTTTAGTTTTAGAGAATCAAGTTCTTGACGGAGTTCGGATGTCTCTTTCATCAAATTGTGTTGCCTGTCAGTAAGTGCGCTAATGTTGATTTTAATGTCTTTTAGCGTTTGTAACACTTCTGTCATTGCTAAATTATTATGTTTGACCAAATCTCCATATTCGCTTGTTTTTTTATTCTGTGTTCGTTCTGTTTGTCAAACAGTTCTTGCACAAGATCTACTAAGCTGGCTTTTATAGTCTTTAGACCGTTTTCTATTAGTATATTTAAAGAGTTGAAATTATAGGATCCACCTTCGTTTTTTTGTCTGTTCATTTCGTCATCTGATTTTTCCTCCGGTGTAATCGGCTGCGTCGTAGGTGGCTGCTTTAGGTGCGTTTCTTTGTTCTTCCTGCAGAGTAAGCACTTCCATTCCTCGCGTGAATAATAATAAAAAAAAAAAAAAAAATCAGCTAACGCCTTTTTATTCCCGTATATACGGGAGTAAGCGAGGCCATTTAGCCCTATCTAACTTTTGGAGACTGAGTGGGCAGTTCAATCTCCACTGGTACCCAATCAGAGACAGATGGCCCAAGGCTATCACTAATTAAGCGGTACGCAGTGAAGAGAGACGGCTCAAATGTGCCGCCATCTCGTGGTCTCTAATCCTAACACAATATATTTAATGTCTGAAATAATGTGGGTTCTACGGTCGATTTTCTTGAATTTACAGGACGAAAAACCCGAGTTTCCGGGAGGAAAAACATGCTTGCCCGTGCCAGAGATCGACTAACTCGGGAAACGGTCGAAAAAAGGCTCAGAAAAATTTCCTCTAGTCGCCGACTAGACTCGAAACCAAGACTTCCTTCGTGCGGCCTCGCGCGGTGGTGTGCAAACGCCACATCCACTGAGCTACACAGGCTCGAATAATAATAATAATAATAATAATAATAATAATAATAATAATAATAATAATAATAATAATAATAATAATAATAATAATAATAATAATAATAATAATAATAATAATAATAATAATAATAATAATAATAATAATAATAATCAGTGATAGACCAACCACAAAGACGCGCATACCAGATAGACCTGAATTAGAATCCAGGTGTATCTGGTATGTGGGTTGGTGGTTATTAAAAATTCATTTCTAGGGAAAGATTCATTGGTGGTTAAATAAAGATTCATTTCGAGGTAAATGAATCTTTATAAGAACTTTTCCGTTAAATGTGAGTTAGGCGGTCTCAAAACAGAAGCTGCCGGGTTTCTTCTCGGAAATAGAAACTCGGATTTTTTCATCCATCACGGAAACTCACGCAAATAGACATAAGTACTCTGGTCTCACAACCTTAGCTCTATCTGTAAATTCTAAACAACACACACACACACACACACACGCACAAACAATCAAACAAACAAACATTTTGAGACTAGTTTAGGTTTTAATATTTTCGTTGTCGCTTCTGAAAGCGGTAATAATTCTTAACAAAATAATGAAGGACAAACGCAAGTCTTATTTTATTTTATTGAGTTGTCTATTTCGAAAAGAAAATATGGGTATCCACTCGGTTTTATATAAATATTTCAGATATACCAAAGGAATTTGAACGTTGCTGTTGTTGTTGTTGTTGTTGTTATCGTTGTTATTATTATTATTATTATTATTATTATTATTATTATTATTATTATTATTATTATTATTATTATTATTATTATTATTATTATTATTATTACCAACAATTGCAACGACTAAAAACCTCTCTCTTACCCATAAATTGACTAAAGATTTGGTAACTTGTGCACCTTGATTCACATATCCAATATTGAACATGGTCAAGCCTTTCCAGTTTATTCGTCACATGAAAGTTAACGACTTTCGTCCTTCATCTGTCGAAGGCATTCAAGAGATTTGTTGTAACTTTTAAGAAGACATTGGCATTAACTACCAGGTGTGTAATGGTGATTCTCAGCAGAAAAAAAACATTATTTTGTGCTTTTATGAATTCAGATCTGTATGACCAGATGAAGTTTCGAGATGAAGAGAGTTTAACGTTTGTTGCTCGCTTTCTACTTGCTCTATAGTAATAAGAATAACATTTTTAATTAAAATTTATAATTACATATTTAAATTACATGTGATACATACATTACATTATGTACATTTGATTCCATATGATTCACACATTATATTAAATTACATACATTGATTACATATTTTTTTTAAAAATTCAATCTTTTTTTTTATTATTAAAATTATGATGGCATATTGTGATTACATATTTACAACAGGTTTAATTCTTTTTTTTTTGTAACAATCAAATCGTAAAAATGTTCATTTCTTTTCATTTTTTTCTGTGTAATGTATTAATAATAATGCAGCATTTATTCATTTAACAATGAGTTATATATATATATATTTACAATTTTGATTTTAATATATTTAAAAGCTGTAACTACAGCACTTAAATGTGATATATATATGGATTTTTTTCACTTTTTTATTGATCTTGAACCAGATGTAATTTCTTAGCTTTTATCCTCGAAGTTTATTTGTTAAGCTTATTTGAAGATGACACCAGTAAGGTATTATTTATTGGTTTGTTTGCTGTGTTGGGAAGTAGGTTGATGTTTAATAGGTTTGATTTCCACTACAGCCATTAACTGAGAAATTCGCACGCACACACGCACGCACGTAATACGTAATATTGTGCAGTACTACGCAAATTGACCAAATGTAGTGCTGGAAGATATTGCCAGAATACTTCCTAGAAGTATAAAGAACATTATACGAAAAGATTTGAGAAGCAGAGATGCTTCAGCATCTGCAGTGTCAAACTTTTGAAAACCATTCTTTTTACGTACTCTTTTCCCATTTTTATTAATTTTATATATTATTTTGTATTTTTACATGGTCCAGAAACCCTATCATAGAGAACAAATATGAAACATTTTTTCAAGCCACAATTAACATTAAACCATCTTCCTGTAATTCCTTCAATTCTAACTGTTGACCTACAACTCAAATAAAGACTAAGTATTGCTTGATATAATGCCCCGCTGACACAACACAACTGCAATGTTTTGAGTAGCTTCTGTCTCTCTTGGCAACTTGTCATATGCTTTTTCCAGATCTTCAAAACTTAAATACAGATCTTTGTTATATTCCAATGCCGTCTTAACTATTTGTCGTAAAGTGAAAATCTGATCCTGACAGCCTTTATTTGGCCTGAATCCAGCTTGTTTTCTTAACCAAGCTTCTCTTTCACAATCCTTCTCAACTGTTTCTCAAGTATACTGGCATATATCTTAAAAGGAACACTCAGTAGAGAAATATCTCTGTAATTCTCACATTCAGTTTAATTTTCCTTTTTATATATGTGTACTATGAGCCTATGTAGCCCAGTGGATGTGGCGTTTGCACACCACTGCATTTGACTGGCTTTCGAATCTAGTCGAGAACTAGAGGAAATTTTTCTAAGCCATTTTTTCGACCGGTTCCCTAGTTAGTCGATCTCTGGCACGGAGAAGTGGTTTTTTCTCACGGAAACTCTGGTTTTTGGTCCAGTAAACTCAAGAAAATCGACCGTAGAACCCACATTATTTCACACATTAAATATATTGTGTTATGGTTAGGGACAATGAGATGGCGGTACTTGTTGAGCCGTCCCGCTTCATTGCGCCACTTAATTAGTGATAGCCTTGGCCCAGCTATTTCTGATTGGCTACCAGTGGAGATTGAACTGCCCACTCAGTCTCCAAAAGTTAGATAGGTCTAAAACGGCCTCGCCTACTTCCTATACGGGAATTAAAAAAATAAATAAATAAATAAAATAAAAAGCCGTTAGTTTTTTTTTTTTTTTAATATATAGGTACTAAGAGAGCTCTACCTCAATACGTGAGCATTTCTGGTGAGATATCATATACTCCAGCTGCCTTTCCACATTTCAGACTTTTGATCGCTTTTTCTACTTCAAGTATGGATATGTATTCCTGATTGTATGCCTGGTCAGTGTTTTTTACCACTGTGCTGTCATCATTGCTTGTTTCATTTAGCAATATGTCGAAGTAATTACTCCATATTACTCCATACTTCAAGGATATCTTTTTCTCCTGTTTTGATGTCACCTTTATCATCTCCAATTCCTTTTACAGACTCTTTCCTCGTTTCTGAGCTTCTTCAACAACCTCCAGAATATCTTACCACCTTATTGATATTTATTTTCTATGGTCTTACCGAAGTTTTTCCATGACGTTTGTTTAGCTAGTTTTACACATTGTTTAGCTTGCTTACATTCATCTCTACATTATCTAAGACCACAATCTAACTTATTTGCCAGGAACTTTCAATATGCTTTCTTTTTTTTTTGTTTCCTCACTGTCTTTTTAACTTCCTATGTCCACCAGGGAGTTCTGATTTTTCTATCCTTGCACACTACCTCACCACATTCCTCTCTGGCTGAATGAATCCGTCCTTTCTCCAGAGTTTGCCATTGAATATCCATGGTTTGATACCTGTTCTCAAACTCTTTTATTTTTTCTTGAATAATGTTTGTATATTTCAGTCAACAGTTCACATCTGAGAAGTGCTCAACTTCTATTCGCTTTAAAACTTTCTTATATGTTCTTCTTTTCAATATGAAATTCAATTTTATCCTGCTCAAGACTAAATAGTGATCACTTCCAATTTCAAATCCTCTATACACTCTAGTGTCCTGCACCAGAGAGAGAGAGAGAGAGAGAGAGAGAGAGAGAGAGAGAGAGAGAGAGACATCACTATCAACAATAACATAGTCAATGAGACTTTTCTTATTCCTTGCCTCTTCTCTCCATGTGAATTTGTGCACATTTTTATGTTGGAACATGGTGTTAGTCATAACCAGTCCATGTCCTGAGCAGAAATCCAACAGTTATTTGCTATTATTATTATCTGCTCACTCTTTTCTTCATGATGCCCAAATTGTTTTTGTATGTCTGACAATCATTTCCTACTCTGCTATTTAGATCCCTAACAAGGACCAAAGTTTCCATTTTCATTGTGTCAGTTGCTTTTTCTAAAGCATCAACAAATTCCTCCACTTCTACCTTAGTAGAACCTTGTGTGGGAGCTATAGTGAAAAATAAATCTCATTGTTCAGTTCCCCATTTTGATATTTGCCCACATCACTCTACTTGAAATTGCCTGTCATTCAGGAAGATTAGCCTCGTACTTAGTGTTGAATACTATGGCTACTCCTTTTCCTTTATTGTGATTGTCTGAATATAACGTTTTGTATTTATTGCTCGGATACATCTCAAAAGTTTTTGTCTTTTTTGTTTCAGACAGCCATATAGATAACATTATGTCCGTACACCAACTCTACGATATCAGAAACAAAAGCATAGAATTTTTTGCCTGGGTAAATATGTCAGGTGCTCATATTGTAGGCATTAATGAGATCTGACTATCAAAAGAAGACATACCAGCTGTTGAGTGTCAAAAGTAGAGCTATTTTAAGAAGGATAGACAGGTAAAAGAGGAGGGTGTGTAATGAAAATGATATTATATGATTTGAAATCAGTTAGAGTTGAGCAATACTAATAACAGTTTTTAAGGTTCCAGTGACTTTGAAGCCATCTGGTGTGAACTAGAATCTAACAATATTAAATATATAGTGGGGTGATGTTACATACTTGATGGATCGGTTGCTACTGACGAAGAAATGCATAACCAAAAAAGATGACGTTTGAAAACCAGTAATCATAAAGGGAGACTTTACTTATCCGAACATTGACTGCGTTATAATAAAATCTCGTGAGAAGAATTAAACTGAATGTTTTGAGCTATTACGAGACAACTTTCTGCTTCCTAAAGCCGCACGTGACAGATTAAACATAATCATGACCTTAAACCAGCATCTGAGTCTTGATGTACGTTTGTTAAATCGTTTAAATCTTTAAAGATGTCTTGCAATAAACACCATATACATCATCTGAAACACTGTGTAATTCTGCCTGTATATTAGGAATAAACTAGCAATCCAAAATCGTCGAATGTACAATGAAAACATCATTGCTAATGTCAGAATAAGTGGAGGTCTGGTGTCAATTAGGAATTTATACTGCAATTCATACTGTTCATTATGTAAATTAGATGGAAAGTTTCAGAAAACATCCCTCTCTAAACGAACATCTTGTTGCGTGCGCATTGTGGAACTACAATAACCTAATCTTGCTCAACAGTCTTTTCGTGCGTAAAAATGAAGTATCTGGTACAGAAGTGTTCGAAATGGAATTCTGCCAATCGAACAACAACCATAGTTTATTTAGGGCTGAACTAATTTCCGACATAATCGAGAGGCGGAGAAGTAAATAAGTCTGACTCATTGCATTACAGGTACCGTTACAGAAAGAGACTGATACGCTGAAGATTAAATACTGTCATCCCGAATGTCACAGTTCAGTGCAATGGAAAGAACTGCAGAATATTCAACAACTGATGTCGTTCCAGAGAATGAGAACGACGGAGACATTTCATGTAAGGTAAGAACAACTTATTAATGGCAAATTGTATGTAATCAGCTAATGCTTGCTGTTGAAACTAAGATTAAGATGATAAGAAAAGGTCTCTTTAGGAGAGAAAATAATTAAGTTATCCTTTTTCAAATGTGATTATAATAGATGATAATTTTATGGTTTTATTAGTTTCTTCGGGATACTTGAACTCAAATTAATATTTGATAAAAAAAAACTTGTTTCACTTCACCATAAAATAATAGTTGAAACCTACACTTTGTGATTAAGTATTCATTGCTTCTTGCTTACATATATACATTTCTTGCCACGTATTTTTTCATTTTAGCATCCGCAAAGTGAATGTCCTTCAAACTCGATTTGAATGGTAAAAATATGGTCAAAATGTACAATTTTCGGCGCCATTTCATCAAAGTCTGGGGTCAATCCCTGATCACTGGAATTCCACAAATAGTTGACTCTCGTAACAGAATACAAAGGATAGTTAAATTTCTAGTTTTTTTGATGTGCATTGCTGGATTCATCTATCAGACCAACGCTTTTCTTCGAATCTACTGGAAATATCCGACGATTGTGCAAACAAAAGAACTCTTTCCTATCGACATTCCACTTCCTGCACTTACCTTCTGCAATAACAACAGGTTTAGTACAACCAACAATCCTAAGTTTTACTATTTTAATTATTAAAGATATTGATTTCAAATATTTGAATGATTATAAATAATTTATAATTAAGATCATATTTATTTAAATGTGAGCAATTAAATATTCAATACAAGCTGCTCCTAATTTGACAAGTTAACGATGAATTTATCGCTCATGCGGCGAGTGTATCGCATAGCGATCGCTCTCAAAAAAATGCTACTCTTTCACACTTTCATAAGTCTATAACTAATGGAAAGTTCTTTTCCATAATTATGCATAGACTAATATGCAGTGGCGGATTTAGGCACAGGCGGAGCAGGCGGCCGCCTCGGGCCCCGCAAAGCTAGGGGCCCCCGCCCACACTGCGTATTTTTTTTAATAAAAATTTGAAAAATTAATATTCCATTTTGTTTCAATATTGTCTTAATTCTTGGAACTACTGTCTGTACTGTTGTTTTATTGTAACTATATAATAAAATAAATTATATTTTCATTTTTGTTTTTCCAAATCGACTGCTTCAAATAAAGGCGATATAAACGGTTAAGGAACCAATGAAATTCTTGTAACCTTCGGTATCCTTTATCCTTTGTTGTGGTTCGGTTGTTGTAATTGTAATTATAAAATAATTGTTTTGAATATATATGCATATTTAATATTTTAGCCATGAAACGAACGTACTTGTCAGGGTCAGAAGAAAAAAAACGACGAAAGGAAAATGAAAAATTATCGCTTTCTCAAACAAACTCCTTGGAGGGGTTTTTTGACTTCATCTTCATTTAAATTTCAGAGCAACGAAGATCATCAACCAACACGTGATGAACGAGACGAAAACGAAGATAGTCTAAAAAATGATAACATAATAGAAAACGCTGAACGAAATGAAGAAAATTCTGCGAAGGAAGAAGAAGAAGAAGAAGAAGAAGGTGCCAAATATGACGAAACAACCGACAATGCTGAACTTGAACGAGGTGTGCAAGACACAGAAGAAAGTGCCGAAGAAGAAAAAGAACGAGGTGTTGATGCAAATCAGCATAAACAACCAGATTCCGATAATTTTCCAAAAGATAATTTTGCACAAAAGAAGTGCAAAATATCGGAGAAAATGGTAAATTACTTTATAAATAATAAACCGTGCAATATCGTAGACATAACATCTTTAAAAGTTGAATATAATGAGAGAAACCAGACCTACTACAGAAATATTTCAAGTGTTCATTTTTATTGTGAAAAAGCAAATGGCACAAAAGAATATCGAGAATGGCTTATTTTTTCAGAAAGTAGCAAAATGATTTACTGCTCTGTTTGCAAACTTTGTACACGTTCTATTACTAAATTTAGTACAGGATACAATGATTGGAAAAATATTAAACGCGAATTGAAAGAACATGAATGCTCTAAAGAACATATTTCCTCAATGTTGATTTAAAAAAAAAGATTGTCGATAACTGGACGTATTGATTCTCATTTGATTAATCAGATTAATATTGAACAAAAATATTGGCGAGATGGTTTAAAACGAATTGTAGCCACAGTAAAGTTGTTAGCAAGTTTGGGTTTAGGATTTTGGGGGCACAGTGAAGATGAAAGTGTTGGTGGTGTTAACAAATTAGGAAATTTTATAACTTGTATAGAATATTTATCACAGTTTGATGAGTTTATTAAAAATCATTTAACAAGATATGATAATATCGGAAGCGGGAAGGTTAATTACTTATCTCATACGATATGTAATGAATTTATTGCTTTAACGGGGACTGAAGTAAAGGAGAAATTAATTTTGGAAGTTAGAGAAGCTCTGTATTATTCGTTGATCGTCGATTCCATACGCGATGTGAGATTTATAGACAAGTTAACTTTTATATTGAGATATGTAAATGGTAAAGGAGATGTGCTGGAACAACGGCTTTTTTTTTTTTTTTGGTTTTCTGCAATTAAATAACCATTACGCAAAAAGTTTAGAGGAACTCGCTTTTAACAATTTAAATGTTCTCTCTTTAGATATAAAAATTGTCGTGGCCAAACATACGATAATGAGGAAATATGGCTGGCAAATATAATGGTCTACAAGCAAGAATTAAGATGTTGAACGAATCAGTAATTTTCATTCCATGTTCCACTTACACACTTAACATTATTGGAAACTCTGCTGCAGAAGCTTGTTCAAAGGCTGTTTATTATTTCGATTTCGTACAGAACGTACATATTTTTTTTTCTAAATCTACGCAACGAATGGAATTTACTTACAGACGGTTTTGCCGATACAAATTCCAAACATATTAAAAGAATCGTTATCACGAGCTGATGCCGTATCTGCTTTGCGATTAAATTATAAATATATTAAAACTGTTCTTATTAAAATAGGCGAAAATGAACTTGAAAAACCAGATAATAGATTGCAAGCCAAAACATTGTCAAAATATTTCGATAAATACGAAATTGTAGTTTTAACAATATTATGGAATAATTATTGCAAAGAATAAATTACACAAGTCATTCGCGTCAAGAAGTTCAAACACATTTGTTGCGATGTGTAAAACTTTTAAAATCTTCGCATAATTTTATAACGATGTACGAAATGATTTTGAAACCATAGAACGACAAGCAAATCTATCAATTGATGAAACAAATTATAAAATAAACCGGATAAAGAAACAAAAAAAGACATTTTGATGAATTAAATACAGCATCAAATAACACGAACGAGACAATTCTAACAGGTCGCAAATTGTTCATCGTAGAAACTCATAATAATATTATTTGTGATAGATTGAGTACCGAAATTTCCACCAAAATTAATATGTACTCAAATGTGTTAAGTGATTTTCAATTATTTTTTGATCACGATATGAGTAAAGACGACATAAACGAATGCATTTCTAAATTGGGAAATATGTATAAGAATGATATTGAAATTAGTTATTTCAATGATGAAGTACATTTCATAAAATACATAAAATAAGAAAAATTCACATGTCCATTTCAAATGTACAAAACAATCATCAACGTATTGCAATCAACTTTTCCAAATATAGAAACAATACTAAAATATTTTTTAACAAAGCCTATTTGTAATGCTTCTGCAGAAAGATCTTTTTTCGTCCTTACACGTGTCAAGAATTATTTAAGAAATTCACTGGGGCAAGATCGACTATCAAATTTGTCACTGATGTTTATTGAAAATTCTGTATTACAAGAATTAGAATTTGATTTATTAATTGACAAATTTGCTGCTACAAAAAGTAGAAAAGTGCCAGTGTAATTTCATAAAATACTTATGTACAAAATACAGACTGTACCTGAATGTGATTATAATATTATCGAATTGTTCCTATAATATGTAATATACAATTAAAGTTACCTACCTATTTTCATATTTATATGTATACAAAACATTTTATAATTTTTGTTGTGAAGTAATTATTGTTATGTATGAATGTGTATGCATTGTGAAATTATACATAAAATAGTAAAAAAACAAACAAACAAAATGAATTGTTTGTAACTTAATAATTTAATGGGCCCGAAAATCACAAACGCCTCGGGCCCGTTAATGCCTAAATCCGCCATTGCTAATATGCACAATATTTTGCCTCCTCTCGCTGTATATCTCGCCAGGGGAAACCTAAATATAGTAGTACGTGAAATCAGCCATTGTGTTGTATCGCTACCCAAGTATGGTCTGCAGTGGTCTGTTAATGGTGTTACTGAATATTAAAATATATATGTTTTGTAGGAATAATAGGGAATGCTGGATTATAACGGATACTTTGTAACGGAAATGAAATCGAACTAATTTGTGAAAAAAGTACGAAAATGTGAAAACTAGTGACGAATCTATGAATAATCAAGATAAAGATATTCTTTTTCAGAAAAATTCAGAATTTACCACCAGAGGCGGTAAAATATGACTGATTAGTGGTTCGTGGTCAAAACAATTTGAGAAACACTCAATTAGAGCAAAAAAATAGCCCAAATCATTTTTATTTGTTTTCTGATAATATTACTATCAGACTGTAAAATGAATTTGGTTTATTAAAATAAAGTTTTAAAGTTATTAGTATTTCTCGTCATTTTTAAAAATAATTATGTTAAAATATAATTACCGACATAAAGATCATGAAAATATTTTTGATATCTGCAGTAAAGGCTTTCCTGTAAAGCTTTTCAAACGGCAAAAATTTGAGTATTTTGTGACATTATCTTCTCATTTTTCACTCTGGTCTTGAGAACCACGTTGGTTTCATAGGAAATGACTGAGAGGCTTTTTGAACGTATGAGTGGAATTCGTCAAATATGATGACTTCTGCCTGTTATCAAATGATATTTTAGTAATAGTATTAGACAGTAGGGCGCCAAAATATAGTCAGTTCTTCAGTTGATAAATTGGTAATACTTCAATGATATGTTATTGTTCAAAGTATAAAACTAAACAAAACTTAAAAGTGCGAACTACCCGATATAATAAAATATGATGACAAAGAAGGATGACTTATGGCCTATGGTGAATTATGTGCATAATTTGATGCTCGAGCTGTCTCACTGTCATGATTGTAATATGTGCGTGATCATCGTGAGGTTCAACCTCTTCTTCATCTGTGTAAATGCCATTTGTTCTTGTTTCTTGTTAATATATTCAAAATATTTCCTGATTAAGTAAGCAACAAGAGAAGGCAGAATCAAACAGAACATTTGTATTTTACAAATCTATTAAGGTTGGCTTCATTAGTCATCAGAGAAAGAGACATTGAGATCATCTCCATAATCACAGCTGTATAATGAAAAAAGGATATCTCATTAATGTGTATATTTCTTTCAGTAGCCAAGCATTCTGCCAGTCTCTATAATCTGCATACGTGTTACGTTGTTATTCCATATAATAGTTTTCATTTCGATGTTTCGTACTTTATTGTAGTATACTGTATAATACTTATTTCTTTTTTTTTCTCTTTATATATATAATGTTGTCTTCAATCACATACAAATACTTGTAAACATAACATAATCCTATTAAATAAAAGCAGAGGATTGTTTTTAACAGGATTCGAAGAACTGTCTATTGCAAGAAGAATCCTGCTAATTGCGAACCCCTTGAAAGAGAAATAGCAGAGGTTTTATATCCAATTGTGTACCACAATTCAAAACACAATGAGCAAATTATGGTATGTAAAGTGGTTAAATACTCATTTGACTTATGAATTTTTGTTCTTGATATTCTGTATATAAACATAGTGAAGCTGGTGCAGAATTTCTAACTTTCCATCGGAGATATGGAATGTTAGAAGTGTGAGTCGGATGTGGTGAAATGCAAAATCAAATTCAGAAAATCAGAATGCATCAACTTTTTTGTCTGACTGAAAATGAGTCAATCAGATAAAATGAAACAATGTACTTAGAGAATGGAACGTGTAAAAGTAACGGATTCGAGATTATTTTTATAAACATATAGACGACTTGGAAACATTATGTAATCTAAGGAATCTAATTTCAGAATTTAGGACCAACTTGTAGCATCACAGATGCCGCTCTATGCATCTATCTAAGAAAAGAGAAAGTGAAGAATTTTATAACGAACTTCAAAAATTATTTAGATTCCATATTCAAAAGGAATTCTGTATCTGATAAGACTCGAATACAAGGTTATGGAAGGGATTTATGGGAAACATCTCGATTGTAATTATGGATATTTGGATTTTTGACCTGAGCAGCTACGACTACGGGGCCAATGTATTATGTCTGTAAATTGCGTGTGTTCTACTAGCCGGTTTATCTGTTTGCGGGAAGAAAAACGCTTCCATCTCTGTATGCGACTGGCTCACTCGCCTTAAGATGAAGAGATGGGATTATTCGCTCCGAAATTCGGTGGCTAATCGCTCAGTGAATAGCGGCCATTCACTGAGCTGCACAGGCGGAACCATTCGATTGGATTGGAATTGCGTAATTTAGAGGAGAGGTAATAAAATATTGGAGTCGGAAATTATATGAATTGAACAAAATAAAAGGATATATTGTGAAGTAAGTGGAGAATAAATATGGTTCAGGTTACTGTGACATTACAAAGCGTGGATTGCTGAAGAGATCATCGGATTGTGTCGGTTGGAGTAAAAATGAAGTTGAAAAGCATGAAGGAATCAGTAAAATACAATTTAGATCGTCAACTGTAGAAGCAGTAGAAGTGACAGGCGAGTTTTATGCACTGATTCTGACTAAAAGTTGAAGAACTTTTCTTAAAGATAAGGAGTGAAAACAAAGAAAATATCCCAAGAATTATAAAGAAAAAGAAAACGAAGTGGATTTCTTAAAGTTCTTCGTTTTCTTTTGGGTCCACAGCAAGCTATTAGGACAAAAGAAAAAAATGATGATATGCAAAGCAAATCACGATGTTTCCACTGATTTATGACACATTTCCAATGCCTAGCGGGAAAAAAACAAACAACAAAATCAAAAATATCAGGAAATGAAGAAAACATTAATACAACATAAAAGACAGTGGAGTGTTTCGAGAGGATAACATTCCCACTTTTAAACAAACAGATTGTGGATTCGAATCCCGTCATGCGCATGGATGATTGTAAGAGCCTCCTGCAGTTGACCGTGCATAGCTCCTGTAGTTTATAAGGCTTGCCGTTAAAAAAAAAAACTAATAATAAAAGAAACCACGAAGACCGAACATTGCATAGGTATTATAAATCAAAATAATTACATTAATACGAAAGTATTCACGAATTCTCGTACATATGCTCTCAGCCGTTTGAACCGCTTGGATTCATCACCCTCCCTTTCCGTTTTTTCCGGTGTATTCACGGCATTCAACATATAATTGAATACGTTGAATTCAATAGAAATATCACATTCTATTTATTAAATCTGACAGTGTACTGATTTAATAAACTTTACCAGGCTCATTTGCAATATAAATATGATAAATATGATAGTTTATCATATCGATTAAAATATAAGCAATTTCCCTAATGATAATTAATAATAAAAAACTCCAATTTTTCCAGATGATTAAAATCGATTCCTGGTCTAATTTCCACGTTAACTATTCAGAAAGAAAAGCATTGGCTCACCAATATAAGAAAATGATAACACGATGCAGAATTATTCTTGGATCCGAGAAAATAAAATGCAGGTAACATAACAAAACTCTTAGGAATACATTTATCTCTTATTTTAACTCACTGGAATGTATACTATATTGATTTATATGCATTTTATATCATATAAAATTAAAATTTGGATTAAAAGATGAGATTACAAATGAAATGTTATTTCTAATTGGTTACTTTTAATGGTAGAGGCTGAAGTCTTCCAAGCATACGCAAACGCATATAAAAGTACACATACCGGCCAAAGAATTAGAAACCTTTACGCAGATGTACGTAAACGTCACTTACGCACACTTTGTCACTTGCGTCACTACGTGTTGAAGGCAACTATTTAAGAGTATTGATGGTCAGTAATAGTGGGAAAAACAAATGACCTTTCGGAGTTCGATAAAGAGCTTATTGTGGGTGTCCCTCGGGCTGAAGCCACCATTTTGAAAACAGTAGAGGAGACTGGTTTCTCAAAAGGTGAGATATCCCGGGTGTTTAGTCAGTGGAAAAATAACCAACCTTGTTTTCTGAGAGGCATAACTGTGGTCCTAAGACTGTATGTCAGGAACCAGATCGCCGCCATGGCCTGAGAAGACTTGTACGAACAAACCTTTTCAGACCGCAGTATTTAATGAACGCTTTAACTGAACCATGTCCGAGCTATACAGGGCATTTAAGAGGATCCGAATTGGCAGTCGCATGCCTATACGTAAAATAAATGTTTCTAATTCAGTGGGCTGTATGTCATCATTTGCATTTCTTCTGATAAAATTATATTTTTAATTTGTAAACTTTAATTCAATCAGAGACTGCAGTAAAGTAAATGTTCATTATGTTTATATTGAATTCAGCACATATCTTTTTAACTTTTTTGTTAAAAAAAAGATATTCAGTTATTATCACAATCAAGACATTAATCGAAATTATTTTCAATTTTTAAATTTTAAATTCTGTTCTCTAAATAGTTTGTGCATTCAATGTTTGGTGAATTCACCCACCCTTCAAGAAGGAAATATGATGTTTTTCTTGACCCAATTACGTAAAATATGGGTCCAGTCACGGTTTATATACAGCACGCACGCACGCACGCACACACACACACACACACACACACACACACACACACACACACACACACACACACACACACACACACACACACACACACACACACACACACACACACACACACACACACACACACACACACACACACACACACACACACAAACGCGCACGCATGTCGCATGTTAGCACGATATGTTTGGAGTTGAAGTGTGTACAGGTGCTGACCAGTGGTTTCTCGTGTTTTTATATGAAAAGAAAAGCACTTTTGGATAGATCTGGGTTCGGTTCCCGTTTATCAGATCTTAAAATAAACCTAAAGGAGATGGAAAATGGGAAAACAAAATGGAAACTAAGGTACAAAATTATATTAAGGAAAAGGAAATGGCCAAGTAGACGTAGCAGAATAGGGGATCGGTATAAACAGAATAGAATATAGCGAAGCAAAGAAAAAGACAAAGAAAGTGGTAGCAAGATCAAAATGAAGCGTATGATAACCTGATTGAAAATATAGATAATGAAGAAGGTGTAGACAGGGCTCTCAGGATAGCCACACAAAAGAAGTGGAAATGTCAAGATATACGCGTATATCAAAGCAGGATGATACTCTGCTCTACTGTATGAAGAAATGGATTTGCTAGATAGATAATATTTTCAGAAATTAATGATTGAGGTAATTAGCAGTATACAAAAGTATAAAGGAGATCTGGTAATGGAGATAATTCTTAGCAACAAAAATAGAAGTGGAAGAAGCACTCTGAAAGATGAAAAGTTTGGAAGACAGTTGAAATTGAAAACATCCTTGCAGAAATGTGAAGATGTCTAGATGAATTGTCTAGGTATAATCTATTGACGGACGCCTTTAACAGAATTAACGAAACTGAAAAAGTGCTGGTTCTTGTGTGATACAAAAGTATCTAACAAGTTAAAAGGAAGGATCAGTAAGAGGGTAGTGAGATCATCACTGACGTATTGCACTGACACCTAGCAGATGACCAAGCAATAGAAGAAAAGAATGGACGTTCACGAAATGAGAATGCTGAGTCTTGGAAGTGGTGTAACTAGATTATACAAGATCAATAATTCACTGATTCCGGGAGAATGAAGGTATCTAAAGTAACTGAGAAGATTAGGACATCAGGACTAAGATATTTTGGTCATCGTATACGTCGAGACAAAAGCTATGTTGGAAGGAGAGTGATAGAAATGAACCAGGCAGAGAGAAGTAAGAGAATATCTAAATAACGGTGATTGGACAGTTTAAGAAGGGACCTCCAAGAACTCAGACAAGAGGAGAATATGACCACTTTTGGTTCATCAGCTGAAACGATTCCTCTCCCACTTGAGTAGGAGATTAAGTTCTAATATATTCTGATTATTCTCAATATGAACATCTTGCTTTTTTGGTATTATTGTTGTTCGTTGCAATGATGCCTGTGGCATAAATATTAAGAATAATAGGAAAAAATGGGAGCAATATATGGAACATGTACTGGCGAGTGACCAAATAGTTAATGTTTATTCACAATAATTTGATAACAATTTCTGTTTATCGCAGCATGCCATAAAATGAGAGAGACCCTTCTAGAAATACCTAGAAGTATCAAATATGTGACCTTGTTAAATAAAGTTATAAGAGGACTGTAGATTATCTTCAGTACCCTCGAAATATATGGAGAATACATCACTACGGAAAAGGACGTTAACACCAAACTCTCAAAATAATAGTATCAAATAGTATTATAAAATGTTATTTCTTAATAGTAAATTATTCATTCGTTGAATGCTTTTCTTATTAGCATTCAATAATATGCTAATAGCCGTTAGCAATAATCCATGTTCATATTACAGTACACTTAAAACTATGAAAGTACTCAGAAAATATGATTAAAACATAAAAAAAATAATCCATGTCTTGTTACTTAAATATTTTTTCAACATTTCTAGCAAGGATTATCGTACAATTCCTGTATTTGACAATACAAATTCACCAAACATCTGCTATACTATAAATTCTGCGGTGAATCATCCGGATATGAAGCAAACTACTGTTTCTTCTCTTTCAGGTAAAAGTGTGACATATATTCGAAAGTTATGACAACTATTTGTAATCTATACGACTACTAGTAAACAGACACATACACATTACATATTTTCTCAAAAAAGTAAATGTAATGTGGCCAATAAAAGAAGTTTTGCAATATATAACTTCAATACGTTTTATGCGCGTAAATGGTCCAATTGAAACATTCACTTGAATTTATCCTAAAAAACCGAAATAAAGACGGAAACGGAAAGACAAAACGTATCTTAAACGATATTTATGCATTTTGCTGATAAATATATCTAAAAAGGACACAAGATAGTTTCATAGTATCTCGATTAAAGGTTATTACCCTAAAAGCATATATTTATGTGTTAGATAGAACATTAACTAATTAATATGATACTGGTGCGTTACCAAAGTGACAAAATATTTCCTCTGTTAGTTTACCGTTTGTATAATAAATTGTAATTATCGCTCTTTTTGAAATTAATCTTACCACATTTTATACGTTTTCGTCTTCGCTGCAAACAGTTAATAATCAAAACCAAATAATTTGTTATTGCTGAATTACATTCCTTTATTTCTGGTGATAAACTGTTTATTTTAATATTTCTAAATTGATCGGTTAAACGATATATGCTAGCATATTTTAGAAATAATAAAAGGAACTATTAATTACTTTTTTACTAAATAAAAATTTTAAAATGTCCAACTCTTTTACAACTTAAAAACAAAGCTTATTTTTTAATTATGTTTAGAAATTCATTTGTATTTGAACCCTGAACCTGTGGAGTACGCATTACCTACAGAGCTCATTCAAATGAGGTTTGGAATTCATCCACCATGGACAACGATTAATCCTTTTACCGATGGGGACTACTTTGATGGCGGGTTTAAGTATTTCGTTTACGTGAGTCTGGTGAGTATAAACTGAAACATTTCTCTTTGGTAAACACAATACGCGTTTAAAATGACACACTATTTCTTAAACAGATAAAACTGTATTTAATTAATTATATTTCATATTTCATAATTTCATAATTAAATTTCATATATTTCAAATTTCATGCAAGGTGTAGCAGAAAAGCAATGAGATTATTTTTATCGCAACAGTTCGCAGCATTGTCGAATCCGAGACCACGTAGATAAAGTGATTCCCGTGAATATGGATTCAGATGTAAAGGCACAAGATGATTTTGGTGAAAAGAGAAAGGGTGGAAGATGAGTAACGTGCAGGGCTACCTGCCAGAACAAGAACAAACAAATACTTCGACCGTTTACGGTGTTGCAACCGCAAAGATTGTTGCTTATGATAGACGAGGAAGTTCGTCGTGCAGAGATTGCGAATGATTAGATCTTGCATCACGACAATGCTCCTTCCCATTATTTGCTGTCATTTCGCGAGTACTTGGCCAAAAATGCATTTCAATGTTCAAACAGCCACCGTACTCGCAAGAAACGTGTGTCATTTTCCCAACCTCAAGAATAACATGAAAGGTACCCATTTAAAGAATGTAGAAAACATCTGATGAGCCATGATAAGGACCATAACCGAGCTACCAGAACTTCAAATCCTATCAAACTGCATGAAATGAACGTTGGAACAGGTGCAGGGGTTACTTTGAAGGTGAATTACCACCGAGTGTGTTATCCGTTATTGCATTTGTTCTTGTGTCAGGTATACCTCTTTAGAGGGACGAAAAATTTGAGGAGAAGAAAATCCTGCCATGTGAGAGCAGCCTACTCCCCCTTCAGTTGAAAAAACTGTATAAAGCTCTTTGCATCGTATATTGGATTCTACTTCATGTCTTGCTATCCATCGAAAAAGTAAATTTCACGTAAGCGAGCTACAATAAGTGCGATCCATTTATGACTGGAAGGAATAGATTATTCCCATCATAAACACAGTTATATAATATTGTCACTCTTACTCTCAAATTCTCACTATTCCTCCCTTCATAATTTAGATTCCCTGACTTTCTCTGTTAAGCTTCATGCCGGTTATTAGATTTTCTAGACTCCTACATCTCTTACTTGATTCCTGGCGATGAGAGTAGGGTTTCCCTCCCCCTACTCCAAGGGTATAGAACAGTTTGTAATATCACTATTCAGTGAAAACCAGCATAAAATACTAGTTCAGGAACACTAGAGGAATGCAGGAATGCCCCTCCCCAGCAACCCTTGGAGGAGCTGGTTAACAAATATCACGACTAATTTCGTAGTATCGCATATTTCCATTGATCTATGAAAAGGCGTTGGAGGATTTTAGCTTTATATACTTAGTTTTATTAAATAAATAAATGGGACTTTTAATATACGATTTATAATCATTTCTATATCCCGGCATAGAGCGTCAAACGCTTTTTTTTTACTTGTGCACTATATAAGAATGGATATCAAAATATTATTATTATTAAAAGAGACGTCCAGGGAGTCAGAGACTCATCAAGGAATGACACATATTACATGCACCAGCTATCGTACTTATTCTTCAATTCATTCACACTTCATGCACTCACAACATCCAGTAGCAATCCATTTCAATCACAATGAGAGAAAAATCTAGTCCTCACTCCCTTCATAGCGAAATTCATTCTCAACTTCAAAGGATCCCTCTTGTCCTTTTCCCACCCTCCATAAATTGAAAAATTCCCTGAATTGAAATCTTGTATGATCCTTTCAGAAGTTTGTAAGTCTCAATCATATCACCTCCTCTTTCTCCTGTTTGCTAGTGTCTGCAGTCTGCAAAGTTTGAATATATCTTCAAACTCAGGATTTCATAACCCTGATATCATTTTTAACTCTCTCCAGTATATCAGAATCACAACGGAAACCAGGAGACCAGAACTTTCGCATAATAGTCCAAGTGAGGTCTTAAGGCCTTGTAAAGAGGCAAAATAACATCCTTATCTTTAAACGTGAACGTTCGTTTCAGCATTGCAAGCATATGTTGAGTTGTATTTGCAATCTTTGCTATTTTGACCCTGAACTCCAACTTCCTATCTAGTAATACTCCAAAATCCCTAGCCTCATCAGTTTCTTCTAGCCTAATCCCACCAATATAATACGACATTGGATATCCAATCATGCCGAATAGGACTTTACAATTACTGATATTCAAGTGGCATCCATTTTCCCACAATTCTAGTCTACTCAAATCATTCTAGTACTGTATATCAGCAGCAGAACGGATTAACCTACTTGTCTTTGCCTAATCAGAAAATAGCTTTCTGTCACTTGTGAAATACTTCCCAATATCATTAATTTACAGATTGAACAACAGTGGACCAAACACCGATTTTTGTGGTACACTACTTTTTTATCTTAAATCTTACAGAATCACATTCCCCCATATACAGTTTTTGATGCCTGTCAGTCAACCATCCTCTTATCCTATTAGGTTTCTGTAATTTAAACCAATATTCTCAAATTTATGCAAGTCTACCACGCTGTATTCTGACAAAAGCCTTAGCACAATCCAAAAGTATCATGGTATATCCATTCTCCTTGTCTAGTTCAATGGTAACATAGTTATAGAATGTGAGCAAGCTGTTAAACATGACATTCCCTTAGTAAACCCATTTTGCTCATTGCAAAGTAGATTCACTGTCAACACATTTTTGAATGCGAGCACTAACCAAGTTTTTCAAAATCTTCACCACCACTCCTGAGATACTAATTAGTCGATAGATTGATCTTTGCACCCACCCTTGTGCAATGGAATTACCATACATTGTTTCCAATCCTGTGGAATCTTCCCTGTTTTAAGACTCATATTGAACAGCCTAATCAAAGGAAAAAGCCAGTTCAACTGAACACATTTTTAGTATACATGCTAATATGCCGTCAGTCCCTATTGGTGAATTCCTATTCAGCTTTTGCAACAGCTCTAATGTCTCGTCCTCGTATATCTGAGATTTTCATCCAATCAAGAGGTAGAAGTGAATTCAATGTCGGGTAAACCATATTGATAGCCTTTAACAAAATGGGCACTCATTAGTTGAACAACCTTTTCTGCATCTGTAACCCTCACGCCGCCTGCATTTAGAAGAGTAATTCTTTCATATTCATTCCTTTATTTGCACCATATCGATAGAATTCTTGTGTGTGTTGTTTTTGCACGCAGAGCCAGTTTCTTTTCATACTCAGACTTTGCTTTCAGTTCAACAGTTGTGATTATTCTAGCCTGCTTATAATTTTCATAACAGACATCATCCTCATGCAAACGGTAATCTTTCCACATCATCCATTTCTTATGAATCTCTTGCTTATTAAGATTACACATCCATTTTAATCCTACCCTATTTATTCTTCGAACTCCCACGACACACTCTGATATCGCATTATTTAAGTATTGTTTAACTGCCTTCCATGCACTGTCGATATTCTTTCCATCCAGCAAACGATCCCATTCCATTGAACTCAGTATACTCCTCAGTTGGTCATAATTTCCTGCTTTGTAGATCAGCATGTAACCTTTTCTGGGACCATTGATAAACTTAGTCACTTCTTAAGTGAGTACCGCATGACGACTGTCACCAACTACAGGCATAATAGTTTACATCTTTAATTGAAACGTGTTCTGACACTATAATGAAATCTAACACTCTCCGACATCGAGTTCCTTCTGTCACATGCTGCTTGAGAAAGTTGTCTCTCGCAACAGCTGAATAAATGCATTTTCATTCTTCTCATGAGATTTTCCTGCTACCCAAACAATATTCGGATAATAAAATTCTTCCATTATGGTTACTTGTTTTGCGCTCATCTTGGTGATGCACTTCTTCATCGCTAGCAACCGAACCACCAGGTCTGAAAAACACCCCACTATGAAATTGATCTTATAAGATTCAACCTCACACCATATAGGTCTCAACTCTAACTGGATTCAAATCATCCGATATCATTAGACGCACGCTAATGATATCGGACCTCAGACTTTCATTGTCTCTATATCCTCCCAAAATAGTGTACCATTTATAATCGATACCAGTAAGTATATCTGATTCTGATAGCTAGGTCTCACTAATTCCTACAGTCTGAGGTCCCAACATATTGACTAAGGCAACAAAAGCTATCACTTTGTTTCTGATACTTCTAGCTTTCGTGCACAGACATAATAATCTACCAGCATGTTCTTTTGCATACTCTTATCTCCAGTCTGATCACACAACTGGGCTACTTGCAGATCTCTATTCTTCTCTAGTGCATTATACGTGTTACACGTATATTTAGAAATCGTTGCACGGGTTTGATGGGTCCGAACCAGACGAACACAAATTCGAAATCGTTCTCTCCTCGTCAGCATTTCCATGACAAACCCCATTCCCGTTCATAAACACAGTTATATAACATTGTCGCTCTTACAATCATATTCTCACTATTTCTCCCTTTATAATTTACTTTCCCTTATTTTCTGTGTTAGGTTTCATGCCAGTTATTAGTTTTTCTATATTCCTGATACAAAATGCATTGAAGTGTAGGCAGTCCCTCTTAAAACAAATCCAATATTCCTTCAAACTCACTCCACCCTTCTATAAACTCGCATGCATTCCTTCTACGCAGCCTACGCATCGAATCGTTTGCCATCATAGCCCTTCTTTTGAATTCATTTTTATCATAAGGAGATAAAATACTGACGACTTTCACTTTCGCTCTATTCACTCTAGCCTCTTCCAACAACTCTTTCATGTCTTCTCTCATACTGAACT
The DNA here is from genome assembly GCF_054136105.1 of Typopeltis vanoorti. Classification (NCBI taxonomy): domain Eukaryota; kingdom Metazoa; phylum Arthropoda; class Arachnida; order Uropygi; family Thelyphonidae; genus Typopeltis; species Typopeltis vanoorti. The sequence continues at coordinate 67,666,755 of NC_143559.1, forward strand.
CATCGCTGGTTGAGCCGTTAGCACCTACTACAATTACGATTTCGTTTACTTTTTTTCTATACTGGTAATATCCAGAATTTTAATTAAGATTTATCGATTTTTTTCAGTAATGCAAGCTTGGAAGAGTGTAATAAAAGCATTTATAAAGAAATATAATTTTAAAATGTTATTAATTATGTTTAGTGAAGTAGCCGAAACCCACTAACAGAAAATAAATGTTCTTTATTTACTCGGTTTAATAATAAGAGGGAAATGATTTGTTTTAGCACAAACGGTTTATAGTTAACTAGACACTCGTAATTATTGTGGTCAGCAATGTTGCCCACGATAATTATTTCTGCACTGGTGAAATTGACGTAGAATGTCCACTATTGTATAATATTTTGTTAATAATTCAGAAGATACCAAAGTATATTTTTATATACTACATTAGTATACTATATTTCCATATTAGTATTAGGAAAGATAACAAATTATACGTGCAAATTATACGGCACCTTTTCATGCCAAGAAGTTATCTTGTTTTAAATTCTGTATATGTTTTCCTTATTAGTATTTAATGGCCTAAATTCTGATATCATTGTCATTTAAATATAATTGTCTAGTTCAGGAAGAATGGAATATAAGGCGACCCATAATAAGTCTCATAATTATGAAAACAGTAAAGACAGATAGAGAGAGAAAGAGAGACCGATAGAATCCATATTAGGATCAGAAATTTGAATATGTTCTGAGTTTTACAATCAATTCTTTACAGGAAGAAAAGGAACTGATGCCAGCACCATACGCAAGCAACTGCACTGATTACTTAAAACAGTGGAAAGCTAATGGAGGCATTGGTCCTTGGAACAGAAAGGTAATTATTAATTTACTAGCAGCAGACATTAAACTAAAAGTTTGCAAAATTGATATTTATATCAGTCTTCAAATAAATCTCGCAAAGAAAATAACCCGGCTCCTAAAGAAATGTTTATAATATTCAGTAGCATCGATCAGCGCATCCAAAGAAATTCCGCTGTGCCTTTGATATCAAAAGGGAATAAGGTAAGGCCATACATTTTGAAGACAAGTAGTAGCTAGTTTACATCTTAAGCTAATCATAGACTCAAGTTATTTTAATTGGCACCATGGAAGGGGCGCACGCAGACAACTGCTGCCATCTCCCATCGCTAGCACTGTACGATATAGATGAAAAACGTCATTTCCCAGTTCCAGAGATCGATTAACTCGGGAACTAGTCGAAGAAAGGTTTAAAAAGATCACCTCTAGTATGCTTCTAGAATCGAAATTATCTTCCTTAAGACGGTGTAACAATGGGGATGAAACCTCCATTCCCGCAATTCTGTACAGGCACTATCAACCTTTAAGGTTCAACCCCACATTACATTTTTACGGTGATAATTTAGCCGACAATTGCCAAACTTATGCAAGGTGGGTCAGAGGTTACTTTAATTTCTTTCAGATAAACACGGGTTGATCGTCTGTATTTCGCGATCCACGTTAGCTGCAAAAAATTGAAAATCATTTGTCTTGATAGTACGTAAAATTAATGTTGCAGAAAGGAACATTTTATTTCTTATCAATACTCACCTATACACAGAAATCAGTGAGTAAATATATTATTTCGAATTATACAAAAAAATATATAAAAAAAAATTATACAAATAAACAAAAAAAGAAGGGATCAGTATAAAGAGAGAAATGGTTATACAAAGTGTGTTTTGTTGTTTGAGGCTGAATAGGATTGAATCGAGGATCGCGGGCCTTCTGATTACCTTTATTTATCACAGAGTGTATACATGCCATTGAAAAGAATTTTGATTTACTGTAAAACACGATAAATTGGAGGGATATTATCAATACAGTGTTTCAGCGGAGAGAGAGGAGGGAGAGATTGAAATTGGTCATTGTATAATATCGTCTTAACTCTCATCCCTTGCTTAATGTGGAAAAAGCGAAGATGCCGGAGAAACATACTGAACTAAATCCAAGAATATCCGACGATACACGGAAGGTTTGCACACAAACTAGTGGCCGTATTTGTAATGTTTTTTAAAAGACAAAATTATGTTGCAGTAGTATTAAAGATTCCGAATGACTACAGATTATGAAGTTTTTGTGCAATTTTTGTGTATCTCGACATACATCCAACCAACTGAGATCTTACTTAGCTGCGCCTGCAGTATTCTTCGAAGAACTGAGTTAAACATCTATAAATTTTCATGTATCTTTTGTAATGAAGCCGTTTCATGCATAAATTTTGTACTTTGCATGATCCCTCAAAAGGATAAAAAAATCTAAATATCAAAGTGAGAACTGCGAGGAGGCAATGAAAAACTCCTTTTCTAACCAACCACCTATTCAACAAATGACATTGCCCAACTATTGAGTCCCCCAGCCCCTCCTGTAAGTTTTCAATATTGTTTATATTTAAATTGATTATATTACGCTTCATATATTTTTCGTTGGGCAGATAAAATTACGAGGTTTGCAGACAAACCAGTGAGTTAAATTTTGCGCAGATCATAAAATATTGCATTTTATGAGATTTGCTAAATTCCCATCTACAAATGCGCATATGAATAAATCTGGAGTAGGTAAGCAACCTAAGGGAAATGATTATCATCAGTTTGTTTTGAAATATTTGGATTTGACGCATAAGAAAATATATGGAAACACTGTTTGTATGAATATTCTACATATAACTTAAAATCAACGTTTAATATTCTCGAAAAGTATTAATCTTCGCCGATAACCTCGGGATTTTTACAAATCTGATTTCTCAGACTCTGCTAAATACAGATTTTCCTTTTTTTTTTTCGCCCAGAATTCATTGTAACTAGTCTCTCTCGGAAACGTATGCATGTTTCGTAGATCTGAATTATTATCCATCAAGCTTTAGATATAAGTTCATTATTTTTTAAATAAAAACTATAAGATGTCTATAATATGTAGTCGATTGTACTAAAATTAGTACAATATTTATTTATCCGCTCAATAAACATTTTATTCCATAAAACGTGTATTAAACGGACAGTATGAAAACAGTATTAACTATTATCATTCATGTTTTAAATAGTTTTTTCTTCCTTTTTTTTTTCTAACTCTGTTCAGTCATGCATAGAAAAGTGCAAGACGGAAATTTTAGTTAACAGAACTGGCTGCATGACTCCCGCCATGGAATATATCAATGAAGAAGTAGATGTATGCAATGGCAGTAAGTATCTTTATCAGCTATTTATTTAAATTATCCCGATGGCTTGATTGCATCATCTAAAATAATTATATTACGAAGAACGACTTTATTTCTCATTTAAATTTAAACTCATATTCTGTAGTTTTTGTTGATGTGATGGTTCGTAGGTTATACTGTGGCAAAGAATCTGATTTCTCAGACTGTGCTAAGTACACTTTTCTGGTTGTTTTTCTCAGAATTCATTGCAACTAGTCTTTCTCAGAAATGTATGCATTTTTTATAGATCTGAGTCATTGTCCATCATTTTTTAGATATAATCAATCATAAATTTTGAAATAACTTAACGAAAGATCGGAGAAACAAATTATGCTAGAAATAAATATATACGACTAGTAAACAACGTGCAAGCCCGAGCTGACGAATAGACCAAATCTCACGACTAGAGCAGATCGAAGGAGTTCATGATTTTGTTAGACAAAGCGATAATTCAGGATGATGGACGTTTCACAACTAAGAACGGCTATAAAGTGTTAGATAACTGAAAATCATTTTGAAAGTAAAATCCTGCCGAACAAGGAAAATTCTTGGTGTAGATTATTTTATTTATTTATTTCAGAATACGAAGAAGTTCTTTCCTCAGAAGAGACTTCGGATTGTTACAGCAGATGTAGTGATGCGTGTTAGTAAGTTGAAAGTTTTCTGAAATATTATGTTACATTTTTTACTAGATTTAAAAATTTGAATAAGTGTTCCTAGTACATATAAACTGAAGTATGTATTTTGTTTAATTTTATTTTAGTGACTAAAATAAAAATTCTCTATGAATCAGTGAGTTTGCAGTGGACATATCGGATAATTTGGTTTGCAAAAATAAATACAGACGGACCAAGTTGAAACAGGAATACTACAAAATTAAAAATATATATATGTCTAAAAAAAAAAATATATATATATATATATATATATATATATATATATATATATATATATATATATATATATATATATATATATATATATATATATATATATATATATATATTATGTAATTAGAAAAAAATCTAATTACTTAAATTTTATTTTAAATCTAACTATTCTCAAAAATACAATTTGGCGATGAGCGAAATGTTTCTGATGAATCTAAAGTAAACACTTTACTCTAGATGGATCATTTAATGAAACGTATCCTTTGGAACCTCAACAAACTAAAATGAGACAACGGCTTTGTCTTATTTTAGTTCCTCAGATAGTTGAATGTAGAATTATGAAACATGAGAAAAGTATAATTAATTATATGCAGTACAAAGAAAGTTCTATACTAATAAATGTTTAGAGATAGATTTTCAGATGAGGAGGCACAATTATAAAAGATTGTTTTATTTAGTTTTTGACTTCAAGTGCAAATTTATGCCCAAATTGAATGTCATCAAAGACAAGAATGGAGCATTGCTAACTAACAGAAGAGCTGGAAATCAAAAACAGATGGAAAGATTACTGTGACGAACTGTACAGTATATTGGATACAGAAAATGTGAAGCCCTCTCACCAGGAAAATTTTGATTTGGGACCTCCTCCACTTAGGCATGAATTTGAAAGAGCAGTTAAGCAGCTTAACAGCAATAAGGCTCCAGGTTCAGACGAAATCCCAGCAGAGTTAATTAAAGCCACAGGGATGGAAGTATAAGAGTATTTCATAGATTAATTAGAAAGATATGTGAGACAGAATCACGGCCAAGAGACTGGAAGAAGTCGGTTTTCATACCACTACATAAGAAAGATGATTAGAGGTATGCAAGAACTACAGAACTATTAGTTTAATATCTCATGCAAGCAGAATTTTACTGAAGATCATGCTAAATAGGATGGTGGCCAAAATTTAGGCTGAGATGACCGAGGATCAAGCCGGTTTTAGGAAAGCTAAGGGCACCAGAAATCAGATCCTTTGCCTTAGACAGATTACAAAAAAATATAAAGAATTTCAGATTACCTTTGGAAATGTGTTTCTTAGACTATTCTAAAGCTTTTGACTGTATTGAGCATGTGAAACTGTGGGAAGTAATGAAAAGAATGGGTTTTCCTCAATACACTATCATGTTGATAGTCAACTTGTACAGGAAGCAAGAACTCACGGTAAGAACACTTGCTGGATTGACTGATTGGCTTCAGGTTGGAAAAGGAGTTAGGCAAGGATGTTTACTTTCTCCTCACTTGTTTAGTATATATACGGAGGACATCATGCGTGAAGCATTGGATGATCTCAAGACAGGAATTAGGATAGGAGATAGATTTGTCCGTAATCTGAGTTATGCTGATGATACAGTATTCCTTTGTAATGACATGGAAGTATGACTACTTCTTGACAAAGTTAACAAGATCAGTAACTGCAGAGGACTTCAACTCAATCCTAGCAAGACAAAAATTATGGTACTCAAAGGAAATACAAACAAGGAAGTTCTTGAGAATCAAGTGTACCTTAATGGAGACAGAATTGAGGAAGTCAGCAAGTTTGAGTACCTGGAATCCATTATTAATGTGAAGAATTGCTGTTCAGAAGATGTCAGAAAAAGGTTAGGAATGGCTAAAACAACAGTCCGAGACCTGTCTAAAATCTGGAAGGATGGATCTATCTCCATGGGAACAAAGTTGAGGATTTTAGATGAAGTTGTTTTTCCAACAGCGACTTGTGGATGTGAGACTTGGAACATAAAGAAGTCAGATAAGAAAAGAATATCTGCTTTTGAGATGTGGTGTTACAGAAGCCTATTGAGGATATCATATACTGAAAGGCGTACAAATGAATGGGTGTTAGAAAATATCAGTAGAACTCTAAGGCTCCTTAAGGATATTGACAGAAGAAAGTTAAAATATTTGTACACATTGAAAGGATGGAAGGGAGACTTCTCAGAATAGTAATAGAAGGTAAAGTTCCTGGAAAAAAGAGGAAGGGGTAGACCATCAGTAAGATGGATGAATGGTGTGTATGGAGTGACAGATCTTCAGAGAGTTCAGGCTCCAGAAAAGCAAACAACAGGACTAAATGGTAAAGCCTGGTGTTGCACATCACCGAGCATCGGAGTGACCATACGTTAGCTGTGGATGCCCAGTGAACATAGACAGACAGAGACAGTACATAAAGAAAACTAGATTCAATTGTTGGGATCATGAATTATGTTAACATACAATAATTCTAATGAAAACATGCTAACCATATTAAGCCACGGTTTATTCTTCACTATTGATAAAAAAAAATTACTGGCATTGTGTAAACTGCTGCTTTCACAAACATTAGTGCTCAAAGGTATAATATAAATTACAGAATTCCTATATTCATTTTTAAAAACATTAAATGTTCAATATGTTGAATATAGCAAATAAACATTGTTGTTACCGCGCTTAAAAATGAAAAAAAAATAGTAATGTTAAAATTGAAAAGTTTTGAAAACTATTCATGCCATTCTAGATCAAAATTGAAGATGGAAAGATTTTTTATTGAAGAATTTTTTATTGAAGATTTTTTTTTTCAGAAATACTCAAAATCTACGAAGCATATACCCCACACACGGTTTTTATTTTCTACAGCGTTTGAGGCGGTTCGTGTGTATATGATATTATTATTATTATTATTATTATTATTATTATTATTATTATTATTATTATTATTATTATTATTATCGAGGGCGCTGTGTAGGCAGACGAATGCACGCACGCTGTTAATGGCTGCTCCCGTTTTTTAGGTTTAAGGTGGTTTTAACTCATGTTTTTAATTTGAAAGTGCTGCTATTTAATTCCACTAGTCATGCTGACTACAGGGAAGTTTAAATCATCAAAATCGACTAAGTAATATCCAAATTTTGTGTGCTGAAACCATAGATTGAACTGCTGTCACCAACCAACACAGATCAAAGGACGTCGCTTTTTAAAAGTTGCACTACAGTCGCTAAAGAGAAGAAAGTCCAAAGGTCAACGAGACATGTAAGGTCAAGTAAAATGAGCTGTAGCAAGTGCAATAAGCCATTAAGCGACGAAGGGGATGGGTCACATTGTTCTGGATGTTCCAATGCCCTGGGATCTCAAAAAAGCACATGGAAAGAGAAAGGAGCCGCGAAACGGACCGAATAGCGCTGTCCACAATGCCGTGAGAAAATGAAGAACAAAGAACAGACACCAAAGAAGAGTAACCACGCACATCAAAGTAAATCCCTTCCTGATTCTAAAATGGCAGACAACTTAGATTCATTCAGACTTATGGTTAAAGATTTGCTAAATACACACATGGAACAAATTAACAAAAAATTCGAGGAGTGTGAACATTATATACAGTACAATAACATGACAGTTGACGAAATGTTAAGAACCGTGCTAGAAATAAAGTCAAAATTAACGGTAGCGATAGAAACACTCAACCGCGAAAATGAAGAATTGCGGAAAGAGGTAAACACACACTCAAGTGTCAAATGGAGCACATGCTACAAAAAGAGAGAAAAAAAGAACTGCAAATTGAGGGAATACCAAAAGAAAAGACAGAAGATTTAAGCAACAGTGCAACTCGGCAGAAAAATTGCTATTCAAGTCGCAACTACAGATATCGTCTCTATTAACTGAGACCCCCCCCTCCCCCCGCCCCTTCCCCCCCCCCCCAAAAAAAAAAAAAGAACGCCACCAATCATCGCTTGTTTTACCAGCAGAAGTGTGAGAGACGCCATTCTTGGAGCAAGCAAGAAAACAAGGGCGACAAGATCGATCCTAACTGTCAAGAAACTCCCAACACTGATCTATATCTCTAAACATTGGACTCCATACTTTAAAAATCTTTTATACCAAGCAAGAAAGACAAAAAACTACAAGTTCTTGTGGATTAAGTCTGAGTATGAAAAGAAACTGGCTCTGCGTGCTCAAGACAATACACACAAGAATTCTATCGATATGGTTAAAGTAAAAGAAAGAATGAATATGAAAGAATAACTCTTCTAAATGAAGGTGGCGTGAGGGCTACCGATGCAGAAAAGGTTGTTCAACTAAGTGATATTTAGTTGAACAACTAAGTGATATCTCACAGATATTTATGAGAAAGAATGAAAACACTCGAGTTTATATAATTGCAAGAGAATCGGACCTATACAGCCTAACAATATAATACACTAACTCTTCACATCCTTAAGAACAAATTAGAAATCACTTAAAAAAACTATGGAGATCTCAAATATAGGCGAACATATACAGTTAGAAATATCAACTGCAAGGTCTTTGACGCTTTAAAGAAATGGCCAGGCAACATTTCCGCTAATATCGACTTCAATATCATACACACAAACATAAGAAGTATAAAGAAACACTGGCTTACATTGATAACACTGCTCAACCTCACCTTGACAAACATAGCTTCGTACAACTTATGTAGACCAAACAAAAGAGGAGATCGCATGGTGGCATTTATCAAAGAAAAGACAATGTGACTGAAAAACAAACTCATTTCGAACATGACTAATTTTGGAAATCCTAAATAGCGACAAACATAGTATCAGATACACAATAAACATAATATTTTGTTCCCCAGATAATAATCCACTCAACTTTCTGCATGAGTTAGAAGCATGGTTAAGCGGCATCGAACCCCGTACAACACACAGGGTCATCCTGATAGGAGCCATTAATATAAATACTCTTGACCACATTTCTTCAACCACTAACACATACCTTGATATACTAAGACAGTACTACATAAATCTTACCATTAACTCAACAACTACTCAACAACACACTAACACAATCATGCATTGATCATATCAACATACGGGCTCCTATCCATACATATATATCATCAGTAATTAACGTCAAAATTCCCGATCACTACTTTGTCTCAACTTCGTTTTATTACGTTACCTACCCACCTCCCACCACCACCACCACAAAAGTTAACAAAACTCGATCATATTAAAGAGTATTGTCGACAACCTTTAAAAATACTACAGACTGGACTTGCCTACTTAAAGTAAATGATCATGTAACATTAGGTAACACGCATTTACAAACATTATACAAAAACACAAGAAATCAACTAACAATAAAAAATTCGTAGGGCAAAAAGACGCTACTACTTCCAAAAATTCATGGAATATAACGACAACATCAAACAAACATGTGTTACACTTTGCGAATTAGTAACGCGAAAAAAGAAAACTTCAGCACAAGATTTTTGCAAAAAGTTTTGGTCAGGATACAAACCAAGAGGAACTAGCAGACTCATTCAACCATGCTTTCACAAACAATATCACACAACTGAAAAAAGACAATCTACCAACGATCAACAAAAACTACCGACACAAAACCAACAACAAACCACGTAGGTTCCACCTTTAACAACACAGGAACAGAAAGAAGCACTCTTACCGCTAAAACCAAAGACCATTCCATGAATAGACAAAATAAGACTTACAGACCTTTTACCACACTTTGAACATATAAATCCAATACTTTTGAGATTCGTGAACATAATATTCGACACAGGCATTATTCCACAACAACTAGAAACTGCAATAATTACGCCAATTTACAAACAGTTAAAAGAAAATATACCCTGAACTACAGACCAATATATATCCTACCACTCATTTAAAAAATTCTAGAAAGAAATAGAACACACCAGACTACAGAAATATTTACACAAGTACAACATTATCTCAAAAAAACCAATGCGGCTTTCAGAAAACAAGAAGTACCATCACTTTATTAGAAGATATCGCCGACCCAATAAACAAAGCTCACGATAAAAACAAGTATGCTTTCCTTATACTGCTTGACTTAACCAAAGCATTTGATACACTTAAACATGACATACTACTCACCAAACTATACTCAACAGGTATAAGAGGAACACTGCATACCTAGTTCAGGAACTCTCTCAAACAGAACAAGTAACATAAATAGGTACATCACAGCCGGGGTATACAAATAAAAAACGGCGTCCCTCAAGGCGCCATATTATCACCCACTCTATTCAACATATACTGTACATTAAGGATGTTCATATCATGGCCATAACAAGTCAAATATTACAGTAGCAGATGACATCGCACTACTAGCAATTCACACAGACATCAACAGGGTTCCCTGCAAAGCACAACAAGACCTAAATGAAATCACACCATACTTCTACCAAAACGCAATTGCAATCAACTGCACCAAAACACAGATGTTAATAATACACAACCAGAGAATCATTCGTCCCGCACCACTATCGATACACTGTCACACATACCGCTACATTAACAAAAAAAAAAAACCTGCTAATCCCGAAATCAAACCTGTAACGCATGCAAAGTACCTTGGTCTTTACATAGATTGCCACCATAAATGGACAAAACATATAGGATACCTACACACCAAACTCGCATCAAAACTCTTCCAAGTAAAAGACATTATTCCATCTAACATGAAAAACTTCTATATCACGGAATCTGCGAATCCCTACTCAGATACGGAATAACAGTCTATGCAAGCACATCAAACAGCCACCTAACAAAATTAGATATATTACATAGGAAAATTGTGTCAACAGTGACTTGGACACCTTATACATAACAGCCAATATCCAACCAGCACATGGCGATACACAGAATCCTGAGCATTAAAAAACTGGAACACTACATAATATTACTAAGGAATTACTTCAACGTCACCTATCGTAACAACAGAAACACATATCGTATAACACGACCCACAACAACTCTCTACATCCCTGCATCCTTCAACAACTCGTACGGTTTATTTGTGAGATCACATCAGATAACCACGCTACTCAACAACCTACCAAGAAATTTAAAACATATAGACAACTACCGGACATTAAATCACGAACTCTAGCAACTATATCAACAAAGTTAATATACCATTAACACTAACATACACATCACAATCACCAGCATCCAATGCCTAAATTCCATACATAAACAGTAACACCAACATAAATAGTGAAGGGTAATCCCACTCTCTTCAAAAAAGTTAACCCAAACTTCGAAGTGGGTGGAATTAATTCATCTCATTCATCTACACGTAATCCCCATAATCAAAGACTGCAAATTATGTAACAAAACATACGGTGTATAATAATAATGAAGATACTAATATACAAAAATTATAATACAGGTATCTCCATGCAGTCTCATAGCAGGGGATCTATTATTTACACAATATCTCTCCTTTAACTCATTCAGCGATGAACACTCATAACCACCTCTGTCAACTCATTCCATCCATTCACCACCCTGCATGCCAAATCTAGTCGTAACACACTCTTAAAGAATTTCCGTTGGTGAACCCTTGTGATTTGGTCATATTACTCGTTCATCACTTGAATTTTCAACTCTCTCTGGAAGTCTTCTATAACAAGACTTTGTAAAAGTCGTTATTATTTTGTGAGCGAAAATCGCTAAAGCTACACTTGTCCAATCAGATTGAAAATTTGGTTCGTAATGACCCCGCGATGATCTGTGCTCCAGACAAACTATATGGAGCTCGATTTATTCTAATTCATATTGAATCTTAATCACAAATGCAGGAAAATGATTTTATGAAATAGATTACAAATGCTGCACTAACTGTAACTATTTTATTCTATGTAGGACTTTAAGCTAACTAGAATGTAAATTTAATAGTAACCTAAAATGTTAAGAAAAACTACACTTTTTTTTTTGTTTTAGCGAGGCAGATTACGTCACTCGGATAGAAAAGGTAGACAGCTTAGGTCAACATGTAAGTAAACAAAGCCTGCAATTCCAAACAGTAATACTTTTGTGTATAATTTAAATATAAAATAAATAAAAATAATTTGATTCTGAAGTTGAATAGAGGCAAAGACGAACGATACTTCTATGGAATATGCAACTTCAATACCTTAGATTTTTTTTATCTTCATTAAAATATCCCATTAGCAGCATTGAGGGTATTATTGTCTTTATTGTTTACTAAATATTATAATATTTGTGTATCTGTGCAATTACTGTTTATTTATTTTAATTTATTATTTTTCTATTGCTTTTGAAAACTCAGAATGATATGCTATTCGTTACTATGAAAATTATTATTAAACATGAGATTCGTGACTCTGAACACAAATCCTCACACGTCTATAAATTATCATTCTATACTGAAATAATTTCCTTTTTGAACTAGTTTGCCCCTCTCTACCCCAGTAAGCATTATATTTTCAGTGACCATAGCATTCGGCATATCTTAACATTGACATAATATGGAGGAAGTATTTCATACGAAACTAACTCATGAAGCAAGATATCATTTCTCAATAAATATAACCAGGAATACATCGACATACTCCAATGTTCGTTTTACGACATCTCAATAGGAGTTCAGTGGGGTTCCTGCCAATTTTGTAAACTCGAATAAATTAATCACGCTACAGATGGAAGGCACTATTATGTTTCTATCGCTCATGCGCAAAATGATCCTTTATTTAACTAGCCGTCAGCAGATGTATAATCTTTCAACACAAAGAGATATATTCTGGACTTAGGGAGAGACAGCAAGAATTAAAATACGTGCCTATCGGAGGATTAGAATGGATTGACGGACTGGACAGAATTATGGGTTTGAGGGCAGATGGTCCAAGATTTTTTGTCCTTTTATAAATTTGTCCAAGGGACCACTCGTCCGGTCGGACATTTCGTCCAAGAAGGCTTGTTATTTCTTGTTCGTTCTGCCTCTGTTCCTCCTTCAGGGAATCGATGAACCTCCAAAGTGATGGATGGTACACCACCATCAACTTTCATCAACATCAATTTGTCCCATCGGTCATTTTGTCCAACCTCAATTTGTCACTATTTATGTCACTGTGAACAACCTAGGTTTTTCCACTCAGCAGTGAAAACGCAAGAGTGATTCTACGCTACTTGTTTTTATTTGTACAAATTTCTACAAGATATGTATGTGAGTATTTAATTATAACAAATATAAAAAAAATCGGACAAATCAAATAAGGAAACAACAGAATTAATTCGGAAATTGATGTGAAACAGTGTGTGAAAACGAGATAATGGATTTTGAAATCTGCGGAGTTTGGAGAATTTAGTCTTCCTCATTGACTTCCTTGGAAATTAACGGCAGGTACGTGTTGAGCCTGTTTTCAGCCTTGTACTGAGAATATTTCTGTACTAGGGAGAAAATGCGTTCTTGGTTGGGTAGGTACCGGTTATTCACATGATGTTTCTTTGACCTCCAAGAAGGTGCTATGTCTTGTTCGTTCTACCTCTGTTCCTCCTTCAGGGAATCGATGAACCTCCAAAGAGATGGATGTTACACCACCATCAACTTTTGGAATTAGTCATGCCAAACATCTACAGAATTGTTGGTTCTCTGTGTCCCATTGATGTCCAAATCATTGACATTCCATACCTCGGGTGGAACGCGAGGGTTTTCAGCCCTCCCTCCCCCTACGCCCTCGAGCTCGACGCCCTCTGATGTAAACTCGTTCAACATTATCATTCTTTCCAGGTCTTCCGAAACACTCTCTGCAATGTACTCAGTGCGTCGTCGATCGGCACGAATGGCAAGCCGAACAGCATTGATGGTCACGTATAGGGCTTCCTGTAACTTTATACTGCTGTGACAGACCCAAAGCCGCTATATGTCGCAAAAGGGCCTGAGGATAGTGAAATGGACAATACTTTATATTTGCATTAGGAAATATCTCCCGTGCAGCATTCATAATCGCCAGCTCGAAATCCATCATAACAGTATGTGGATTCACAATGATTATTTTGCGGTGTTGACAACATGCTGGTATATATCCCCTTTTGTAGTCTCAGTTTTTGCGGGAGTTAGAGCGTACACCAGAGGCATGACATGCTCTATAAATATTCCATGCATAGTAAACAACTGAGCAAATTGTGAGGGCGCAGTTTTAAATGTGCCATCGGAGAAGATAATATCACTCGCTCCAAGTAATCTTAGGTTCTCCGTTGTGCCAAAAACAAGATGATCCTCATTCTGTACACCAGAATCATAAAAAAGAAATCTGTCATGATTTAACGTTACTTGATATTCTTCCGTTATCTCAACGGCAACCAAACTTGCGATAGTACGAGGCCTCGCAGTCTTCTGTCATCTATTGATTAGCCTCCGTGAACTACTCCTCTCCGGCAACATAAGTAATACTTCATCTTGCTGAACTTCTATAATCATACGCATAACGTGTGAGGGTGGACCATGCATATTGTATTGCGCCTTTCTCTTTAGATTATTTTTAACTTTCCTAACCTCTCCATCCACGCCTGATTCATGTTGGTGATCGTGCTTGCCGTCTTTGTACAGCACGATGTTGTCTAAACTGGCAGTTGTGCTGCACCTAGCATTTGCAACTGTCACGAACAACGCATCGCCAATACGGGCTAGTCTTATTCTTGTTATAAGAGTGAAAATGATAACAATAGTTTTGTAGATAGAGCATTGATTTACTCCTGTCACTCATTACAATTCTACCATATTCAGCACTGCAAAATTTTTAAGAATAAATTACAAAAAAATGTTAACGTCAATTGACTATTATTAATGATCACAATTTGCTTATAACTGCTTGGACTAATATGAAGAATTGGACAAATAGCATTGGACGAATGAGTGGACGAAATGTCTCACAGGACCAGAAAAGTAATGCACGAAATCGAAGAAAGGGACGACATTTTGATTGGACCAAAATAATTGGACGAACTACCCTGAAACCGAGTTATGACTTTGTGAGTGTACTGTCTGTTCATCGGCTCGGCAGAAAGCCTTATTTCGCCATAGACATTGTCCTAACTCTTCTTGAGTTGAAAGGTGACAAATGTTACTTGCATTCTGTACAGTCCTCAACTCTTTAGTAGATTCAGCAAAAATGCTATGCAAAGCATTAAACAAAAGCAAATATTACGCAAAATTATGAGTAAGCAAAATTACATATGTACCATCATTTGATTGGAAAGACATGCTTTTGAATTATCCTGATTTGAAGATGAGTAGAACGCGTTTACACGGCTGAATTCTACATTAGTCTCATTGGGTTCCGAAGTATTACGGTTTTTGAGTCGAAGACTAGGATATTGCCACTTAAAACATTGAGATTTTGTGAGATTTCCGTAACTTCATGAAGACTACTGGAAAAACAATGTCTATCATAAGCCAATCAGGTCCCTCCAATGCTATCAATGATTTTATTATGCAATAAGGAGAGAAAAGTACGGCAGACAGTAAATAAAGGAATCACTACTAAGATGGAAGTATCTAGTAGTTGCTAGTAATTAAAAGTTTACACTTTTCCTCAGTGATAGATCATAATGTCGAAAGGCGTAATCTATCATCTGTCCCCAGTTATGAATATTACTGTGATCCAAATGGAACAAATAAACCATTTCATATATTTCAGGTAATTATATATGAAATAATTTTTATAGAAATCAATCAATGTGATTAAAAGAATTATGTGAAATTTTCATTCTTCTAATATAAAGTATTTGTAATTGATATGTACTTCGTTTTCTTTTTCTATAAAAGTGCTCAAGGGACGACGAAGGGTGCAAGTAAGTCTGATAACTTTTTTTTTATTTGTACAAAAAAATCCTTTCTATCTATAAATGAAATGTGTCACCTAATAAATAAAAGATGTAACCAATAAAAATGATTGCGCATCGTAAATGATATAATAATCATGAACCGAAGTTGTAACTCTTCCTTTAGTTGCCTTATAAGATTTTTATCAATATGATGTCACGAAATCACGTAATTTGCATTTTCATTTTGTGAGGGCCATGCTACTCAGTTCTTGGCTTTATAACGTTTAGCTTTATTGTATAGGTACTCATTAAAGTCGTTATGTTTGAATTGTCATAGCGAGTATTGGCAACACAAGCAACGAGAACATCAACACAAATTTCAACATTCATTTTCCAGAGCACATTACGACAAAAGACCCGTCCAAACCAGGATCAGAATCATTCCCAAGCAATAATACTGCCGTCATGCTTAGCATACAGAATCAACAAAATGCTCTTGTAATTGCCGTTTTTCTGGAGGCACCATAATCTGCACCCACCCATGGGATTCAATCCGATGTAATGTAATCCTTTGGTGGGTCCATGTAGGACGCGAATGGCGCAACCTCCTGGTTATCAGTATGAACTATCTTCCAAAGCAAACTTGGGTTTTCATCTTGCAAAACAGACAACCCAGCCAATGATCGTATGCATTTAGCAGATGCAATATGACACACATAACCGCCATTGAATTAGAAACTTATTTAATATTTTGTTCGACCTCCTTTAGCGATTGGCAATACAGATTCTCTTCAATTCCCTGAGTATAGTCCGGTGACATATGGGTCGGGAAGAGAATTATTAAATGTTTCGACCAACTGTACAAGCCTTCTCAGAGCCGGCGAGCTCGTTCCTGATAGACTGTCTTACGATCTCAGTTACGCTTCTTAGACAAACCATATAGATTATTTTTTCCACTGAATAAACACACGGGTTATCTCACCTTTTAGGAAATTAGTCAGCTCTGCAATTTTCATACTGGTGGGTCCAGTCAGACGGGCACCCACAATATCGAACTCCGAAAGATCCTTTGTTTTTCTCATTGTGATCGACACTATTGACGATTAACGACCAGCAGCAACTTGACTAATGCCACACATATCGGCAACTGAATCAGCAGCTGTAAGTAAACGTCACTTACGCAGCATATATGCAAACTACTTGCCGTGTGAATCATGTCACTTGTTCTGGTCAACACTCTTCAATAGTTGACTAGAACACGTGATTCACATGACTAAGTATTTTGCATATACATTTTTGCTTAAGTGGTTCACTTACATATGCATCAAGGTTTCGAATTCATTTGCCGGTTTGTGTAGCATTAGTCATGTTGCGGTATTTATAACAAAACCAATTCCAATCATGTTATTTTAAAATCAGAATAAGTCACACTTGACTACAATAACCTTCCAACGACTTTTCTCATAACACTAAGTTCTATGTGAAGCACATCAACATGAGGCTCATATGAACTTGATCGAAGTTATGAATATGAGGCTCACATAGAAAGCAAAAATTCTCCATCCTTCTATAGAGAACTGATTTGGTGTTCAGGCCCAAATCGATCTGAAGACCAAAGTTATTAATTTATTTATTTTTCAACGCTAATTATGATATATATATATATATATATATATATATATATATATATATATATATTATTAGTTTGGTTAAAGTACTGATGCAGTTTACATTTTTAGGCTATCCAAGGCTATTGTAATAATAAAAATGTCTCGCTTTAAAATAAAGAAGTCAATACACGTCCCAAAGTTTGAGGTAAGGAAATGTTTTTTTCCCTATAATTATCTCTTGACTTTTCTTTTCGTAAATCTCGGTGATATCTAAGTTATTTACGACAGCCACAAGAAAAAATATTATTTTATTTTGCAATTTTAAATAAAGTAGTTTTAACTTATTTGAAGAATTCTCCAAATTCAAGTGACACCAGACTGTTTAGAAGTAAAAAAAAAAAAACAACATACAATGAACATGAAATTTATTGGCTATGTTGGATTCTTAGAGTTCATTCATTCATATGGTGACTCAACGGTTTTGAGCCCCTTTTACGGAGAGTTACGGCACCACGTCAATCCTACCTGTTTTTATTCCGGCTCGGGACCGGCATAACTGACAATTCAGACCTATGGCTGGAGGGATTGTCTTAACTATTCCTGACTATAATCCGTGTGTTCACGGGGCCGGTTTGCCTGCTTGCGGGATGAAAAACACCAGATAAACTGCGAGTAAAACCCTGCTGTGCACGCCCAAGACGGGCTAACTTGGCTATGACTGAGGAAGATCCTTAAGCTCCTCACATCGTCGACGGTAATCGAAACTAGGACACTCCTTCCCCAGCCATATGGGGAAGGACTGTCCGTCTAACTGCGCGGAGATTATTAGAGTAAATATACGTGTTGTATTTTGCATCAAAGATCGTGATCTGCAATATATCTTATGAGTGCATAACATACTTTGCATACATCATACAAATAAAATAAAATAACATAATATCTAATTCAACCGTTAGAATTAAATATTTTAAACAGAATGCAGAAGCTTACATACACTGAATATCATTTCTTCGAAATATTTCATTAAGTAATTAAATTTTGAAAGATTATGAAAAGGCTTAAAAGTGCTCCTTTCATTAGTACAGTACTACATACAAAGCAGAACTGAGTTCTTGGATATTATTGACTGTATGTGATTTTTATTATAATCCCCCCACCCCCACCCTCGGAAAGATTTCAATCCTATCGTACATTAGCAACATGGATAGGTTAAGGATTAAAGAAACCGTAATCTGTGCTCTAGAGATCTTCAACACCAACTCTCAAAATATATTTGTGAAATCAGGAGCATCATCTCAAATACACCTTTAACGCCCAGAATGTTAGTTAGCGAGCATTTACCACCTCTATCAGTCTTGGTGGTAACACTGTGCAAAGCATCCCGCTGCTGTTAATGCTGAAATTTGTAATGAACATGCAAAATCACGATGGACTTAAAGAAACATATTTCCTTCTGCGAAGTCTCATCAGGTACAGAAAGTAAGTCAACATTAATAAAGTTTTGGCAGAGACGGACGATAGCTGCAGTCAAATAGTATCGTAAATTACCATCCTACAGAGAACTAGTAATGCGAATGCGGACATGTTAGATCCCACAAGAGGATATGGTATCCCGTACTTCCTTCTCTATCGCTACCATTTCAATAGTAGAATGGGACCTGTACAATTTAATTTCTTCAAGTACGCTACAACATCGCATGATCAGACCTCTCTTTTTCAGTGTATTCACAGGGTTGTAAACAATATTATTAGAATGCTATTCAATGAAGTATCTATATACAGAAAATTTCAATCATAATTTGGAGAAGGAATTTTCCAGGCAACATTCTACTTCCCGATTAGTAGAATCATTCTTCATCATGAGCTTTCGTAACTCATTAGTGTAGACGAAGCCATTTGGTTGGAATGACCTGGGTTCTATCCCCTTCCGTGAGGAATCTTGATCTGGTCTCTTTCGACGAAAGGTGAGTTAGCCGGTCTCATACGGAGGTAGGGGTTTTTCGTGCCCAGAACAGGCAAACTGGCCCCGTGGACACACATGGATTACAGTCATGAGTTCATACGTTCCAGCCATAGGTCTGATTCGTCAGCTCTATGCCGGTCCCTAGCCCGGATAAAATGGGGGTTGTGGAAATCTCACTACAACACTTTGTGGGCATGAATACTTGCCTATAAAGTCACCTAGAGTCGGAAAAACGACTGAAGTGATAAATCACCATCATGTTTGTCATTCTTCATAATCTTTTTGAGTGGTTAGCTTACCTCAAACTTGGATGAAGGCGAGTGGTTAGCATATCCATTCTCAAATCAACAGGCTGCAGGTTCGAATCCCGCCGTGGGCATGTGTGTGTGTGTGTGTGTGTGTGTGTGTGTGTGATTGTCTTCAGGTGGGAGATGACTGTCATCGCCCAGTGTGAGACCACCTACCTGCTTATTGAAGGCCTGAAGTGGCTTGAAAAAGTTCATGTTTGGTCTCTAGAGCAGGGTTTTCAGACTATGCAAATATTAATTTAAAATATCAAAAATATAAAATTGTTAAAAAATAGAAAAAATCGTTCTCCCACCGACAAACAAAAGTACTCTTCATTTGCAAATAACCTTTTCGTGGGTGGAGATACAAATAGTGGAGAGAAAGAGAGAGAGAGGGAGACTTAGGGCCAAATGTAGGCATTATTATAAGAAAAGAAGTATTTGTGCTAAAGCAGTACTGGATGGAGCATCTCCGCATCCTCCATGTAAGAGGCACATACACGAAGAGGCTGTCTGCTTTAGGGAGCGGTTGTATTTTCCAGCGGATGTATTTTCCGCCACCATGCATACCTGATTTAGTCCTTCCTGCTATTGCAAGGTCCATTCAAGAAGCAGAACGTTTTCTTCCAGCTTCTTTTGATGGTTTGCCATCAAAAGAAGATGGAAGAAAAGCCATCCGATGTCGAAGCTGATGAAGTCCTCTTCCATTTACTTCATCAGCTTTGACAATGGATGGCTTTACAGCTGAGTAGTTTCGGAGGATCCATCTGCCTTTATTTCAAGATTTAATTGA